>NC_023170.2:6402872-6707771 GCF_000231095.2 Oryza brachyantha
TGGCCTAATATGTTCTGTGCTTCATATTATGGAAATTGTTTTCACAATGACCAACTAGTTTTTTTTGGTTTAGAGGATGTTCTCCAAAGAGATATAGAGTATGTCATATATGAATGATATAATGGAGTAAAAAATTATAAAGGATGAAACTAATTTAGATGACCATTTAAATAAAAATATAGACAACCAACTCTGACTGTTCGTTCCATGCTCGCCCTAATACGTTCTTGGGGCAGAACTTCCCGCCATTTTCGTCCCCTCCGTTCCAGGAGTAGTTCCGTCGCCGACAGCAACGGAGCAACCTGCTGCAGGTGGGGCCCACGGCCGCCTCTCTCTCTCTCTCTGAATACACGCGTCACCTTTTCGGCTTCCCCCTTCCTCGGAAAGCTGGCAGTCCCGGCCCTTCGCCTTCCCCCTTCCCCACACAATGGCGTCGCCGCCGGAGCACGCCGCCCTCACCGACTACGAGCGCCGCCGGCAGGAGAACATCGGGCGCAACGAAGTCATCCTCGCCTCCCTACGCCGCAAGGCCGCCGAGCTCACCGCCATCATCAAGCTCTCGCGCCCCAGGAAGCAGCCCCGCGCGAGCCGCGCCGCGCCAGCGGGCCCCGTCCGCCGCTCCCTCCGCGCCCAGGGCCTCCCTCCTCCTCCCCACGACCCTTCCGCATTCGCGGCCGCGCCCCGTCCCCGCAGCACCCGGCTCTCCGCCTCCCTCGCCTCCTCCATCCTCACCTCCGCCTCCCCTCCCGCGCCGGAGGCTAAGGCCCGCGGCGGCGGGGCCGGCTTCGACCCGGGGACGGAGCTGGTGCTGACGACCTCCCACGTGAGGAGGGTTGTGCCGGCTGACAGGATACTGTCGGTGCGGGTACTGCCGCTGGTGGACCGCACCGTGGTGGCGGTGGGGAGCAATCTGGGGCATGTTGGCTTCTGGGACGTGGACTGCGCTGTGGTGGACGACCGTGGCGACGGCGCACACGGGGTGTTCGAGTATATGCCTCACCTGGGCCCTGTGGGAGCCATCGTTGCGCACCCGGCCACGCCGCAGAAGGTGACGTTTCCTCTGCTCGTGTCGTGCGCTGCCATATATGTTAAGAGTAATTGAACATTTCATATATAATAATGTGGTGTAGCTGAAAATAGTATTTGGTTGTGTGACTCGACGAATAAGGATTTTCTAGAGAGTAAACTGTGCTAATGTTCCACAACAAACCTGCAATGAAGTTTTACGTAGCGCAGCAATACTTGGTTATTTTTTATGGGGATAATTGATGTTCGGTGCTTTGAAAAAAGTTACAATTTAGTATCCTTTTCTCATTATTTAGGACTTTAGTTATACTACTAGGGATAGTATTTTTCAGAAACAAATACGAGTTTATCAAACTTTCTCAGGTTCCTATAGTCACGCATTAAATTAACTTGGACTCCCTTATATAGTTGACTGACTGAGGTGTCCGGATTAAATTTCCAGTGAGAGGAGAATGCCTATTCAAGCATGTTTTTAAGCCGAAGTCAGGAAAATCTTATGGGCCGTTAATTTACACTAGTTATTGACCAAATACTGGGCTTTCAATCAGGCCCTAACACAAGATAGGAGAATCTGATGGGCCTTTATATTTTAATAGTTCTTCCTTTTCCTTGAAGTTCAACTAAGCAGCCAGCAATCCACATGGTGAGATAATTTAGGTTCTTTTTCATATCTTGGTCTCAAGAGCACACACTATATCATTGGATTTCATCCTGCCTTTGTACCGTTTCTTAAGAGGATGTCATAAGAATATCTGTAGATAGCTATGTGCTTGTAGACAGAAAATAATTTTCTTAGTGGTAACTTTATCCTTTAAATTTTTCCACTTTCAACTGTTATTTGAATTGATTTTCTGTGATATATTTATGTTCCAGATTTACAGCTGTAGCTATGAAGGGGAAATGTGTCTCATGGACCTTGAGAGAGAGAACTTTAATATTACCCAGCTATCTGACTATCCTATTTTCTCACTTTGTCAAGCACCAAATAGCCCCAGCTGTCTATATTTTGGTGAAAGAAGAGATCTGAAACTTTTTGATGAGAGGATGGGTAAGGTGTCAACCATATGTAATGCACATGCTGGCCGAATCAACTCAATAGATTTTCATCCAGAGAACACATATATGTTGGCCACAAGTTCAAGAGATGGAACTGCCTGTATATGGGATTTGAGAACCATGAAGAAGGAAGCAGAGAGCTTGGTGGTTCTTGAACATCACAGAGGTCTTCAGTCAGCCTATTTTTCACCAAGTGGCTGCATGATTGCAACTACAAGGTGGTCCTTTTCTAGGCTATTTCTTGCACTTCTGCAGTTGCCTATAATTTACATCTGTTCTGATTTTGGTAGAACGGATATCCCTTGATGTTTGAATCACAAGACATTTCTCTAATTACATTATGGCTGCGTTCGGCAAGGGTATGGGTAAGTTAACTTACCCGGCACGGAAAACGTAGTTATATATTAATATATGATTAATTAATTATTAATTATTAAAAAAATATAAAATAGATTAATATGATTTTTTAAAACAACTTTCCTATAGAAATTTTTTGCAAAAGATATATCGTTTAGTAGTTCAGAAAGCGTGCACGCAAAAAATGATACGGTTAAGTTAACTTGTCTCCACCGCCAGAACGTGGCCTATATTACAGCCAGACCCAACACTAGAATATTCTGCATACTCCCTCCTTTTTCAGCCATTTCACTCAAATTGACCTGTGTACTTTACAATGCGATCAGTCGATTACTCCTTTTGCATATAGCATACAAGTTGTGTGCAGCACTAGCTCTAGGAATGAAATCTGTTTTATAGTAGATAGTGGGTTGCCGTAATATAGTAAATGCCATATGTGTCCTAGCTATATTTACAAATAATATAGTTAAATTCAATCAGTAAGTGAAAGAACTTTGTTCAATTAGAATTAGTTGCACTCATTACCCCATCAGTTGTATTGCAAATCCTTGACGTTGGGTAGGGAATCAAAATTATGCAAGAATGCGCAAATTGATGAGATGGCTTTTTATAGGGTGAGATGGATGAGGCTTTGCGTGTGATTATTCTTTACAAACCAATTTGTATGTGCCCAGGACTGACCTTGTTCTTACTGTATGCAGCCTAGATGCTACTGTCCGAGTTTTTAGTGTGGATAACTTTGAAAACTCTCACACAGTGGAGCGAAATAACAGTATCTGCAGATGTCTTTCTACATTCAAGTATAATAACAGTTGTTTTCTCATTGTTCTTCCGTAATCCAATCCATATCTAATGAAACTATCTGACTTAAGTATTAAACTAATGTTGCAGGGCAATCTGGGGCTGGAATGACACGGACCTGTTTATTGGAAATACGACACGGGCAATAGATGTCATCTCAGTTGATCTGAATGACACTTGCATTACAGCTACAAACAATGCATCTCTCGTGAGTGAACATATGATTTCCATCCCGTACCGGTTTTCTGCACACCCCTATAAAGTTGGCCACATTGCGTGTTCGAGCTCCGGCGGCAAAGTATTTCTTTGGACCAGAGCATGAAGCAAGAAGATTCAAATGACTGATTATTTCGACTCAGCTTTTGGTAAGCTGTTAATTTTGATGGTTGCAACAACCAAAACCTTGTTTCATACCCTCGAGACATAGGCACTGGTTGAGATTTTGATGACCAATGCTATGCCGTATTTAGATGATGTACAAACAAGTACAACTGCCTTTTGTCTAGTTATGAGCAATATATTAGAAGTTTAGCACCAGCAGTGGTTAGGGTTGTCAATTTATCAATTGCTTGCCTTTTTTCCTTACCTATCAGTCATATTTGATCTGGTAAGATTGCTGTGAGATTTGTGCACAGCTATAAACCTTACCCCAGTTCCCCAAAAGCAGTCATGAACTTGGGTCTCACGGTGCCGAATTCGCCCCCGTCGTCCCTGCTTCCTAACTTAGACAACTATCCCTTTTCGTCCATCTTGGCCCTTGGCCCTCTTCTCACTAGTTCTCCGCAGTTGAGGGGGTGCCTGCTGAAATTAATATATATAGGCTAAGACCCATATGATAGATTAATTTTTTTAAAAATCGCAAAAGTCCATCTTATGAGATGGCATCATCTTTCGGCGTGATAATTTCACGGGATAGATATATGATATAAGAAATAGGCTATTAAGTAACTCTAATGAATTGTGGATACATTTGTACCCTTAACATACTGTGAGAAAGTTTATTACCACATTGTTTATTCTAGGAGGGTGATAAGAGGATGATGTCCTAGCCATTTGAGACGTGTGATGGAGAGAATAGGAGGAACACACGTGCACGCGTACATGGCATGCACATGAATGGTTCGTGAGCCACCGCCTCATCGCAGAAGCTAGAAAACGAAAACAAAAGCAATCTAAGGTACATGTTCGTCATGTCTCTTATATACGATTGTTCATATGTGTAGACCATATGATTTGACTAACATAGTTTACATGATCAATGTAATAATTTATTCATAAAATAAATTAAATTGTTATGTGCTTAAATATCCAACAAACCTTGCTACAGCAGTGTGGCCACCACCCACTGCCCCCCTCCCCGCCCCCCCCCCCCCCCCCCCCCCCACTCCACCAGTTTCCTTCTCCGGCCATTTCACCAGAAAAGCTCCTTGAGGTTGAAGAATCTAGTGCTTTCACAAGTCAGCTGATATTTAGGAGAATCTCAGATGACAAATGATCTGGTAAAAAATCTGGAAAAATTCGATTGATGTGGAAATGTTTTTTTTATGAATGAGAACATGTAAGAATGTTATGACCTAATATTAATTTGGTTGCTAAGCTCAAACTCAACTAACAATTCATTTTTCATGGTTAGATTGATTGGGGTGTAGGCTCCATGGGCTCCTTTTGTATTTCATCTTCACTCACCTTCAAACGCACCTAGAAACGAAAAGTGATGGCAATACGAGGAAAAGCGTGAGGTACGTGGTCACCATTCCGGGTCACATTCAAGCATCTCCATCTAATCTCCTACCCTACTTTTGACGGTTGAGAGAGCGAAAGGGCACTCCAACTAACTGCCCATTCATCATTTTCGTTTGAATCTAGGGTATTTCATTTTTTTCTCGGCCCTCACATGTAGGAGCTCCTAATTCTTCTCACCACTTCTCTTCTCACATTTCTCAAACATGGGACCGATAAGTAGGACCCACAAAAAATGGTGTGAAGCAATGAAAATTTTGGGTTGGTTGGAGCGTCTAAGAAGTAGGAGATGGAATTTGGAGGTGCCTTCTGTTTGGAATAGTAGGATCTCAAAAACAGGAGTCCAATTAGAATCTTCGATGGAGAAGATTCCGTGCGCAACATGTCCTGCTGCTAACTGAGGCAGGTTAGACAGGGAACGAGATCCCCTGTAGTACCATTGTGCTACTGCAGTGGGCTACTATACGGTGAATTTGATATATCCAGTAACCGTTGGATCGAAACGGATGACTGAGATTTTGCGCTATAGTATTTGCTATAATAATGAACTATCTTTTAGATTTACTGTTACTACAATATTTAAACATTGTTTATAACATTTATTTGTTGTACGTCTTGTGTGAACAGTGCCTCTTTACCTTACTACGAAGGATCCAGATGCGGTTGGTTAGGCAGCCACATGACAGGAGAATGTGGTAGTGTGGGATTCTGAGATACTTCATTTAATTTTTTTACCACAATATATATTGATTCTCATGATTTTAGTTATTCCATTAATTTTAGAGCAATCAAACACTTAGAAAGATAATCTAGTCAATTCAAAATTTAAAAAGTGATCACTGAAGCAACTAAAAGCGAGTAGGGGCAAAATTTAAAAAGTGATCACTGAAGCAACTAAAAGCAATCAAACACAAGATATCTTTTGATATATCATATCTTAAAGGGAGTAGGGGCAAACCAGAGTTACCGTTTAGAAAAGCGAGTCTAAGCGTGGGTAAAATCATAAAACCATAAAAAGGAGAAAAATCATATTTAAATTACCTACAACTCAATGTAGGGGAAGAACATAACTACCTACTCATGGAGCCCGGCCGGTGCCTGGACGCGTTCGCCGCCGGTCAGTGACGCCGCCGCACACACCAGCACCGGCCAGGTTAGGAACTTAATTAACTAGGCCAATGCATGCAATCACCGGGAAGCTAGGAGATGGGACCGGCGCCGGCCATCCGCGCTCTCCGGCACGCCGCCGGCAGCCGAACAACGACGGACCGTGCCGGAGCTCAACGAGGCCGACGATGGCGGAGCTCAGCGAGGAAGCTGGAGGTGGATGCCGGTGCGGCCATACGGGAGGGAGCCGAGGAGCAAGGCGAGCAAAGCTTGCTAACAATACCATCAAGTTCTCTGCCTTCTTGTGCTTGTTTTCAATGGCTAGGCCAAATTTCGTTCATTTAAGTTACAAAAGAGGGCAAAAGTAAATAAATAAATTTAAAAGGTTGGGGTTGGAGAGGGCGTTAGAGCATCCCCAATAGCTCTTTTATCCCATACTCTATCCTGAAAATAGAGGACGAAGACTACAAGTTGAGTTTCAACAGAACAGCTATTCTATCATCTATTTTTAGATATCATACATATTAGGAGAGAGAACATTTATATTTGGATGATCTCTCTCCATCTTCCAAAAAGATATAAATGATGTCATATATGGATGATCCATGGTGTACAAAGAGATATGACAGATAAAACTATTTTAGATGATCATTCAAATGAAGATATGGATGACCAAATTTAGATTAGCTGTTGGGGATGCTCTTATAGCGTGGAGACACAGTTTGATAATGACAATTTAATGAAACCTATATATCTACATAATGGTATTTGAAAGAAACTCGATTTTATCATTTGATTTACCGAAGCCTATCTATATAATGGTATTTTAGCAAAACCAGTTCTGATGATGGGATAATAGCAATTTGCAATGCTATTCTGTCTGAGTCCGTATAATGAACGTTTGCAACTCACATAATGTTATAACTATCCAGTCATGTTTGAATATTTTGTACCAACAGAAATCCTTCATGTATATTTCCAAATCCAGTGACCCTTATAGCATAAAGGCACGGCACCGTTTGATAATGACAATTTAGTGAAGCCTGTCTGTAGAATGGTATTCGAGCGAAACCGATTTTGGCGATGGCGTTAATAGCAATTCGCGCTGCTATTCTATGAGTCCGTATGGTGAATGACATGTACAACTCACTCACGTAATGTTATGACTGTCCAGTCATGCTTGAATCTTCTGTACCAACAGGAATCCTTTATTTATAATTCCAAATCCAGTGACCCTTGCGCAGTCACAGACATCCATGGTGTTGCATATTCAACCAAGCCTGATGCCTGAGTACCAAACCAATTTTGCCAGAAAAATGACAGATCTAGTAACATTACTACAGCAATGTAGCATTTTTAACTTCGAGAATAGAACATTTTTTCCACAAGATTGCCTAACTGCAGTGAGGAAAAAGAAACAGTATAGATGGTCTCATATTATAAATCAGATTTAAACTTGCACTGCTCACAACAACGCTACAGTATTCTCGAATGAATTTTAGTTATGAAGTGATTTCCTGTAACAAATGATCATGAATGCCTTCCCACTCGAATTTACATCAAATCTACCAGCGATGAAATTTACATGAATTCACCGAACTAGCCCCCCACAATCTGACAAGAGTTAAACAGCACCAACAAAACAAAACTACGTATGGAATCAATGTTAGATTGATGTACCCTCCTAGAAGGGTCTAGAAATGGCAATGGTAACTTCATCTTTTGGTAGGCAAGCATTTGGTCTTCAAAAATGGCAATCAGATAAAAGTTTCCCTCCAAAATAGTTCAGGCATCGTCATTATCCTACCCAAGCACCCAGCTTGTTTGATGGGAAAACTTCAGTCCTTGGAAAAGGGTAGCACAAAAGATTTTCATCAGGCCATCTGATATATATATCATACTTGTTCAGAAAATGCTCCATTTCGTTATCCCGTTTGACGGGGTGGCTCTACTACCCTCAGTGTTCCCCCAAGCTCCACGGGAACAAGAGGAACAAGAGAGTGTAGAACATCTGTGATTAGTGGTCTGTAACTGGGCTCTGGCTGGACACAAAGCACAGCTACTGCAGCAACCTACACATACAACAAAGTGTTCAGAGATGTATTCCATTGTTAAATACTACAAATCTTGACGATGTAAGCTACCTGATATAGATGCCTCAAATCCATGGTGTTTCTGATGACTGGATCGATTATATTTGGCAACTTTGTTCTATCAGTTATCTGAGGTATGGCCTGCAGGAGACAACATTGTGATTATTGACAATTCCACCATTCCAATGGACAGAAAGCTAATGGAATCCATGTTTGTCATGTAAATATCAAATAAAGTGAGAGAGATAACATTCAAGCAGATATGGAGGACTATGGAAAGGTAGAAAATTAAGAACTTAGCAAACAAACAAAGAACATTCATCAGGATTTCCATAGAAGACATGTATACATAAAGTCTTCCTGACTCAAAGTTTAAAGTGAAGGCTCAAAATTCAGAATTCTACAGACAAAGCAAGATAAAGTTTTTCGAAGACCCACATGTCAGTAGTGTAGGCAGGTAAACAGGTAAAGCCTGTGCCTGTATGCTTGTCACGCAAAACTTTTGGCACATTACCATAGCCATGTGCCAGAAGTGTACAACATGCCTGTTCCTAATAGGGTTTTCACGAAGAGGTAAAAGGGAAATCTAGAAGAGGTTTGTGCAAATTTGCTAGCACAAACTGGATCCCAGGAAGACATATTAAAGGTCTAAATGTACCTGATACCATGGGCATTATTAACTGTTCTTTCAGGGGCTCCAAATATTCTAATGTCAGTGCAATGTGAAGCGTTAAAAATATCACTACCATCAGTTTCTATGCATGAATCAACACATTTTTTGCTAGAAAATAATTTAAATGTCGAATAATTGTGAAAAGGTGAAAAGTATCTCACTAGGATTGCACGTCAATGCACTCAACCAAAATTAAGGCTTCACTACATCAATGACATTTCATGAGATTAGTTCTTCCAAAAACATATATTCATTTATTGTTGGCTATAAGAAACACAATTACCTGCTAGAAACTCAGGCATCATACTTTTCTCAGGAATATGAGATGCATAAACCACAAATTACAGAAATCACAAAGCATACCCATGACACGATAGATTGACAATGAGATTCTCCAATCTTCTCTACTGGTTTCCTTCCGAGTAACAGTTCAAGGAGAACCACTCCAAAAGCATACACATCGCTCTTCTCAGTTAATTGACCTAGAATAGTTTGATTAACACTATTAAAGCAACAGACTTCAAAGCTTTCAAATTAGCAACTTAACATGCTATAGGCATTTGCATCTACCATCTAGAAGATACTCTGGTGCAACATAACCAACTGTCCCAGAAGGTTGTATGTTATCTTTGTTGAGGTTCCCACCATAAATTGCAAGGCCAAAATCTGATATCTGTAGAAATATAGAAATGGCAGTGGCAAAGTGAAAAGTCATTTTATAAGCTCACAACATCAAACTAACATATGAAATCAGAAGTTGTTTGTAGAACAAATCAAGATTTAACCTTTGCATTGAAGTCTGAGTCAAGAAGTATATTGGACGATTTTATATCTCTATGAATAATCAATGGACTGCAGTGCTCATGAAGGTGTTCCAATCCTCTGTAACGACAAAATGACATGAATTGGATGGAGTAATTTCATAAGCTTTATCCTTTTTGAAAATCAGACTAGTACACAGAATTTAAGAGTTCTAAAATTTGAACCTTGCTGCATCAAGAGCAATTTTCAACCGAATGTACCAACTTAAAGATGATCCATTAGATGATCCTACAGAAGTCAGGAAACAACAATGAAATATTTTTCTTCACTGTCATCAACCTTACTGTAAATGTAATTTCATCAAAAAACTCTAAAAGTGAACTGAAATTCATACCATGTAATTGTGTTTCTAGAGAACCATTTTGCATCAGCTCATAAACAAGCAGTCTTGTGTCTTCATGGATGCAATATCCTAGAACAGAGATCACATTGGGATGCCGAATTTTTCCAAGAAAGTCCAGCTCATTCTATCAACCACAGTTGGACACAGTCAACCAAAAATACATAAATGATTTTAACTTTACAGAAAAAAAAACTGGCTATGTGTTTTGTGGTCACCTCAAATTCTTTCTCCACTTCTTGTCTACAACAATTAAGTTTCTTAACAGCTGCAACAACCCCTCTATCAAGATATGCTCTGTATACACAACCAAAACCTCCTTTCCCCAATATATTCTTCTCACTGAACTTGCCAGTAGCAGACTCTAAGACTGAAAAGTCCATCATTGCAACCACTTCTTTCTTGGACGTTTTCATTGAATTCAGTTTCCCCAACATGGGTAACAGCATGTGCCCCTTGGTAGTACCTACAGCATTTTCATTTAAAGCACCAATCAGGACTCCACAACTAAAAGAAAAAACATGTGAATTGAGCAATGCTTTAATGAATCTGTCTTGAAAACCTCACTTGAGAGTTTCTTGTCCTTGGAGTCCAGAGCTTCACGATCTTTTCTACATAAGGTCCATGCGAAAATTGCTGATACCACCGTTACAATGACTGCAGTAAGTGCCAAGATGACTGCAACAAGGATCTGCTTCTGGTAATGGTTGCTTCCCTCAGTTCGCACTGCACATTAACAGAAAATTTCCATATATTTTTCACAAGATAACTGACTGTCAACTAGTTCAACTGTAAAGCACTGGCACAATTGTAATTGACACGTCTGCAGCTAAGATTCACGATTTACTCCATTTTCGTAATTATGGAAGCTTGCACATTAACCAAATAATACAACCAATGCAAGCAGGAAGCTAAGAAAATCTGAAAAAAAAAAGGTAAAACAGCCAAAGATTCCTCATTTCAAGTTGCCAGCTATGCCACCGGCATGGAACAAATCACAGGTAGAGGAAAAGCTTCTCATTTGCACCCAAATGGCATTGATGGAACCGATGGACAGTCCAATGGTCCATGTCCTAACCCAGCGAAGCCACAATTGAGGAAGAAATCTGCATAGAGGAAGCAATTTCTTGCAATCCAGAATGCCAAAATGCCACACCAAAATAGCTGAAAACATCAGCATCGAGCATACAAACGGAAGAAAACCGGCAGTCGTACTGCATAACAAATGGGCATTCCAAAAGAAAGGAAGGAGGCAAAAACAACCAAGTACATGAGAATTCGTGAAAGGGGATGCAAAAAAGCACCCGCATTTCGGCCGCACGGCACGGTCACAAAGGCAGCATTTTTCTCCTTGAAATGAGTAACCAAAAAAAAAGGGAGTGTGTTCTCACCCGTAGGAGGAGACGCCACATCGGGGAGATAGGGAGCGTCCGCCACCGGCGACGGCGCAGGCGGCGAGCCCACCTCGCCGAATTCCACCACCCTCGCCGCATCCGCGAGCAGAACTGCGCCTCTCCCCACCACCACCACCGCCGCCGCCGCCGCCGCCTCCAAGAAACCGCATTTCCCGGACACCGCCATCTCCCTGGGCGCCAAGGCGGCTCGTCAGCCAAGAATGGCCGGCCGGCGGGCCGGAGGAGCGGCGGCGGCCCGCGTTTGAAATTTCGCACCCACCCACCCACGCACCCTCGCACAGTGCGGCCACCCGCACCCCTCCTGCAGCGTTCTCGGGGTGGTTTTGGGGGGTTTTCGAGCGGAGGTCGGAGTGGGTGGTGGTGGACGAGCACGACCTCACCGGCGGGTGGGTCCCGCGGGTGGCGGGTCTTGGGGGGCCGTGGTCCATCCCTCCCGGGTCCAGCTGGTACGCCGTCGTTTGATTTGCCCGGCCTGATTATCCACCGCTGTCAGCATGCTCGGACACTACTGGAGCAGTACTGTGTGCCAAAGTGATTTGCGCCTATCTACCCTCTTCCTGTGTGCATCTCTCCTCTGCTTGCATACACATGCACGATCCATATGGATGAGATCTACTCATGTATACGCCTGCTTAAATGACAAATTTCGGAATGAATCACATCGAACGTTTGATCGGACATCGTAAGAAATTTTCAAACACAATGGAAAAACGAATTTCGTAGCTCGGCTGAAAACGGCGAGATGAATTTTTTGAGCCCAATTATACCGTCATTAGTATATATTGGTTACTATAGTACTTATGGCTAATCATGTACTCTCTCCATATTTTTTATATGACGCTGTTGACTTTTAGTCCACGTTTGACCATTCGTCTTATTCAAAAAAATTATATAATTATTAATTATTTTGTTATAATATGATTTATTATTATAGGAACTTTAAGTATGCATTATAATTTTACATATTTGGATATAAATTTTGAATAAGACGAATGGTCAAACATAATCTTAAAAGTTAACGGTGTCATACATAAAAATATGGAGGGAGTACTAATTAGGCTCAAAAGATTTGTCTCAAGATTTCTCTCATTACTGTGCAATTAGTTTTTTGTTTCATCTATATTAGTTGCTCCATTTAAATGTCCAAAAATTTAATTTGATGTTTTTGGAAAAACCTTTTGAGAACTAAACAAGGCCTTAGCGCAACTTTATGACAATAGAAGGTTCATATGATGTTTATAAGAAATACCCTGTCCATGTTTTTTTTATATAGCGTCCTTAACTTTTATGTTTACGTTAAACCATTCATCTTATTTAAAAAATTATATAATTATTAATTATTTTGTTATGATTTGATTTATTATTATAGAAATTTTAAGTATGACTTATAATTTTGTATATTTGAATAAAAATTTTAAATAAGACGAATGACCAAATATAGATCTAAAAGTCAACGACGGCATATAAAAAAACATGAAGTGAGTAGTATGGTTTTTTAAATTTCATCCAAAACTAATAGACATTCAGTGCGTTACATCGAAGAGAAAGGAGACCTCATTGGAATAGAAGAAACTTCTTTACGGATTTTATCCAGATCTTGAGCCCAAGATGTTCTTAGGATTTTCGTAAGAAGTAAATCGGTTTCCGCATAGCAAGTTTAAATTCATAGTAGAATTAGAATAGAGATTTGACTATAAATTAAACCTCCAAATAAAATGGCTTACAAGGATTTAAATCATTTGAAGATGGACTAGAGATTTTTCTAAATCAGATTTATATATTATAAATTTAAATCATCACATTTTTAAATACATTATTATTACTATCTTTTTTTTATCATTTATGATTGTAATTTTATAGTTTAAAATAGTAGATCCATGATTCAAAATAAAATATCACTGGAAAACTTCTTTGAGATTCCAGTTTTTAGGCCAGATCGCTAAGTCTCAGTTTTAATTTAGATAATTTAGCAGTCTGAAATAAATTAAAATTTAATTTTAATATTTTTTAACATAGAACAAATTTAATTTGAATTCACCCAGTATTGTTCCTTGTTCTCTCTCCTCTTGTGTTAAGAAGAATGATGTTATTTTACTCACGATGCCTAGTATTAATTTGTAAATGATCATAAAATTTTCAATGCCCTTAGCCAAAGATTGACGTTATATGTTTATATATGTTAAAAAGTACAAGTAGGAACCAACAAATATTGGTTGTCTTGATAAGAGCAGTACAATAGCGACTATACCTCAGTTATAAATATATTTTAAAGAGATAAGAGAGGAGAGAGAAAAGAGGTGGGCTACTAATTTATAGCCAGCTGCACACGGGCTCCAAGACAAAATATGTGTATGACATGTGGGACCATGTATTGATGTTTTGTAGATAACTATTGTATGAGTTGACTATTAGATTAACTATAGTTGAATTGGAGCTAATAGTTGGCTATACTATTAAACTTGCTCCAAGTGCTCAGAGAGCAAAATTTGTCTTCATATATTCCCAAGGAAAGTCTTCATGAACACGCAACTCTTCTAGAAGTTGGAGAAAATTTAAGGCTTCCTAATTGAGGAAGTATTCAAAAGTTTATTGAGCTTCGAGAGCATGTCAACGTTGATCTTCTACAGGAGTCATGAGTTCACGTCTAGTTTATAATTACCTTATTCCAAGTGGAAAGGTATCATATACATACACTAGCTTTTGGTGCATTAATTCTCGATGCACAACGATAATTAAAAACATTATGTGTACTTGATTATAATCTTGCTTTAGGGAATAAGCAATGTATATATATGGATAGGACCCACCATATGTGACATTAGTTACAGTGAGCTCTACAATACTTATGGATAGAGTAGAAAATAAAGCAGATCCCAAGTAAGAAAAGAATGTGAGAATATGTATTCTTATAGACAGTTATATGGCTGAGGACTACTTTAGTCATCTATATTATAATATAATGATCACTCTCACAATGTATAAAGATAGCTCATATGAGATCATTTATTATATAACGACCACTTTTGTGGTATAATATGGATGCCCTTATGGCCTTATCTATGTATAAAACTTGAAATTAAAATTTATTATATTTTTGTGGTGACAAAAGAAAAGACAAATATGAGATCTAGAGTATAAATTTGCTATGATTCTCCTTTTTTGCTTTGTGTATAATAAATTTGAAAGTGAAAATTTAAATATGTGGAGTGTGATTATAAATATGCCTAGAAGTGTTTTTTTATAGAATTTTTCATTATATTCTTTAGTTGGTGTGCATCTATATGCCTGAAACTTGTGCGTACAACTGTACAAGATATGTTCCCATTGCATAAGTGTGACGGCTGTTTATTTGAGTGTTTTCTTTATTTACACATACAGAGAGACACACACAAACACAAACATGTATATTATAGGTGATTGTATGACAAACTCCATTTCAAAAAAGATTTGTAGTACTAGATAAATTTGCATGTATACAGAGGATGATATCTTTCTGTACGTATACACCACATCTTTTTGCTTCTGATTATTTTTATAAGACAAAATTTAAATTTTAACCTTAAATATGGAGTTGATTTTAGATTTTTTTTTCACCGAAGTTTTTTTTTCCAGCCTTAGCTTTTAAACTGCTAAAAATACATATATAAAAGTTTTATTCATAAAATATTTTTTGTTTGTAAATATGTTATTTATGAAAAACCAAACAAGCACTCCTGTGTAAAACTTTTCCCCAAGCATACGTCTGTTGTTTCTCTCCCCGTATGCGTGTGTTCTGTGACGACGTATCGTACGTTAACTATAGCGACGAATCACGTTCTCATGTGTCCACGTGACTCGGTTATGCCACTAAACATTGCAGCGGATGAACAGTTAATTACTGATCGATTTGGTGGGCTCTCACCCTATTGAGAATACATTAACAATACAGTACAGAATATATAGCATACATTATCAATATAGTACAGAGTATAGTACGTGTGTGTGTTCAGAAGCCAGATCGCAGCGATGCGAGGCCACCAATCGTACGTCTCGCTCCGGCAGCATGTGATGGACAGGGCCTGAATGAATCAAGGGCGCTGACCTGATGAGAATATTTCGTTTCGTCGTTATTATTCCCAGAGAAACATTAATCAACTAATCATATGGGTATTAATTACTGTAGACGCCTGATGAATCATTTGCAGATGATGACATATGAATTCGTTCGATCTCCTTGTCCACTACTCCAGCTAGGAATCAGGAAAGTTATAGAAAACGGCCCAACGTGTGCGCGTTTGACAGTGAATTTTTATGCGTAGCATGTAGATAAAATGCCATTGGAGTTCGACACTTAAGATTCATGTAGACATGATGCTCGTATTAAACATTTACAACAATTTCTGTAATATATGTTCTGAGTTCCGTTGAAAAAAAAATACTCCATCCATTTTAAAATACGGTTATTTAAGAATATGATGATCATACACCTCTATTCATAATTGCAGTACTAGAAAGTATCTTATCCAAAGATAGATATATTTTAATATTGATAAAGTACTATTATGTTGGATTATTGAGCAAATGTCTTCTAAATGTAAGTACTTTAAGCAGTTAAGTATGATCAACGCCTCACTAAAATATAAGCCCTATTATAGAACTACTCCACACAACCTTTTCAACATACACAAACCCCTTACAAAAGTTATTTTTTTTGCCTATAAAAATGCAAAATCATTATAGGGCATATTCATTATATTTTTTTGGGGGGGTTAAAATGGACTATTTATGTAGGTTAGTAGAGGTCGACTGAGTACAACATAAAACACTCGCGTTATATTATTTTATGGTACTCTCTCTTATCAATAATAATTTATAGAACCAATCAATTTTCAATCCACAATTTGATTGCGTACATCCTTATCGGATGCATGGATGTAAAGACCGGTTTTTTTAATCAATTATCTAGAATTGATTGTTAATACAAATTAAACACAAGGACCGCTAGGTAGTTTATCTATACTATTTTGTTAACAAAACTGAATACGATGGAATTCTTTATTTATCAACTTTTGTCCTCTTCTTGGAATCACCATCTCCGCACCGCAAACACCTACACACTCTTTCACAGCATTTTTTTTGGCATATTTAAATTTCTCCTACTAAAAGTGGTGACTTCATGCCTAAGGCAATACAGAGCGCCCTGGGAAATCTGTTGTCATCGGGCATGTTTGGATTAAAGTAAAAACTTTGCCCACCTAAAATATTAGCACTTTGAATAGTAATTTAGCAATTGTTTGGTTTGTGATGACTAATATTTGCCTATAATTTACATTTGTTACTAAAATGTTGGAATCAATGAAAACTTACTCATGAGGTATGACTAATTTTTTGGTACGGTATCAAACCAAAGAAGCCCATCATCTATATGAGTAGATCAAGCGATCGATGCCATAGATCTCAAACGTCTCTATTTTAGCTTGCTTTTCTAATTCCAAAAATTTAACGAGCATGACATCTCTAGCAACACACCAGGTGATCTCAGATCAAATGAACAGGAAATCAAAGCTTAAGGGGGTGTTTGGTTCTTTAGTCCTAGGACTAAAAATTAGTCCGTAGACTAAAACCATTAGTCCATACTATTTGATTAGAGGGACTGAAAGAAACTAAAAGCGCATCATATATAGAAATTTTGTTTAGGGGACATGTGTGAAAGAAAATTTTAGTCTCAATAAGTACCTCTAAAAGGGATTAATAGACTAATACAATTTTAGTCACGTTTAGTCCCTCCTGTTTAGGTTTTTAGGGACTAAAGGAGACTAAAGTGGAGGGACTAATGGATTAGTCACCTAAACCAAGCAGGGCCTCAGCACGACGAAGAAACCGGAAATGAAATAGAAGGTTTTTTTTTAAGAATGTTTCCATTAAAGAAAAAGTCTACTTTGACTCGCTTAAAAGTAGACCGAATCTAATTCATACCCTTCAACCAAAAACCGGAAACCGGATAGGATGATTTCCCAAACTATTGAAACCAGTGTAATTTGACTCCCCTAGCGGTTTTGGAGGACGGTTTTGCTTACATGGCGCTGCCCTGGCGGTGTTGACCTAGTCTTGATCCCACGTGGGACCCATCTATCATTTACACACAAAAATATATTGTGGGACCCACTAACACATGTCATCTTCTCTCTCCAACCCTTCCTCATCCTCCCTTTCCAACCCTTCTTCCTCCCCGGTGTTCTCCGGCAGCACGTCCACTACGTAAGACTTGACCACCATGTCCGGCGACCGGCGGCACCTCAACCTGATGGCGTTTGAGCGGCTCCACATCGGCGTCGACAAACGACGTGACGTCCTACGTCTTCTTCATGGACAACCTCATCGACTCGACCCACGGCAAGCTCTTGTCTTTGAGATTTTATATGCGTCATTTGTCGGGCAAGAGGCTAGATGGTTGCAAGTTAAATAAGTCTTTGCTTTCGTTACTGTACTACCGTCACCACCTTGCTCGGTCTTCGCGCCGCCGGATCTCCGCTGTCGCCGGGAGGGTGGGGATGGTTGCGTCGGATGGGGAGAAGGGAAGAAGAGTTGGAGGGAGGGGGATGATACGTGGGCCCCACATATCAGTGGGTCCCACGATATACTTTTGTGTGTAAATGACAGATGGGTCCCACTGGTATTTTTGAAATTCTAGTGCCACATAAAGGACCAAAACCATGTCAACACCCCCACGTCAACGCCATATCAGTAAAACAGCTCTCTAAAACTGCTGGGGGAGTCAAATTGCACTCATTTCAATAGTTTGAGTAGTCATCCTATCTAGTTTCTGGTTGAGGGATGTAAATTAGATTTGGTCTACTTTTAAGGGCGTCAAAGTGGATTTTTTCCTTCCATTAATAATCGAGAAAATCTACACTCCATACCATTAAGTTTGCAGCGATTCAACGATCTGTCATTAACTTTGTCGAGTTCTAAGATATACCCTTGGTTAGCACTTTTCTCTATAACATACCTTGGATCCTATACATTTGTAATAAATGTCCAAAATGTCCTTTTAGACATACAAGATTTACAATTAATTTATCATGTTAGAAGATCGTGAAAATTCTGAAAATTTTTGCCTAGCATCCTAACAAATCTTTATAGGTTGTGGGTATGTTTTAAGATCGAGAAAATATTTTTCCAAAATATAAAATATAAAAAATAATCTTAAAAGATACCCACAACCTATAAAGATTTGTTAGGATGCTAGGCAAAAATTTTTATAATTTTCACGATCTTCTAACATAATAAATTAATAGTCAATCTTGTATGTCTAAAATGCATTTTGGACATTTATTACAAATGCATATGATCTAAAGGTATATTGTAGAGAAAATTGTTAACCGAATGTATATCTTAGAACTCGACAAAGTCAATAACAGATCGTTGAATCGATGCAAACTCAATGGTATGAAGTAGAATTTCTCTGAATAATCTATCCACCAGCCGACAAACTCACGCCTAGGCCTTCTCCACCGATGATTTTGGCCCAATCCGGCCAAAACAAGTTGATCACGCTGGCCCAATCTGGATATTATTATAATGCCTCCTCCTTTTTTTATTTGTATTCTGTTTATTTTAGAAAAAAATAACTAACGATTACATACGTCAAGTACTCTCATTTAATGATATTTTAAAATATAATCCTGTTATAACGCACAGGCAATTTGCTAGTTTTATAATATAAAATAGAGTAAATATATAAATATTACGGTGTATTGGTTTTATTTTGATACGAGTGAGGAACTGTGGAATGTTAGCATCATAATAGTTATAATAGTTAGAGTTTATCAATTATGTGTTGCAAGTCATGAGCTTTAAAATCACACAACACCTTGTTTTAACTAATATACTTTTTCTTTTTCTATTTAATCGGCGGTTGCGCATGGTGCTCAGGGGAGATGGTAGGATAGACGAGTGCGCTGTTAAAGCAGAAGGGATTTATTCTTTAATTAAATAGCATGCGTTTAGTTATACTGGGGAAACATAGCCTTTTCAACATTTTTCTATAGTATTTTGTACATATTAAAATACCATTTGAATGGAATGTAATAAACAAGAGGATATTAATATACGGGTTAAATGAGTTTCCTGATACAGTTTGGGATTTTTTGATTCCCAAATCTTAGAGTTTAGCAGCTCTCCGAATAATATGGCAAAAGAAAAAAAGGTCAATCTCCAATAGTTAAGGTCAATCTCCAATAGTTTAACATATATGTGTGCAACTCTATGCGCGTAGATTACGAGCGTTCATATATCCGCGCCGAGGAGAGGATTATGCGAATTTGTTAAAGATGAGGAGTAAGGATGACCAACCATGCATTAAAGATTGTATTTTCTTAAATTGCCAAAAAATCAAGAATGAGTAGGGATGGTAATGTGTTGGAGTTGTTCTAATTAACCTTTAGCAAAAATCAGAAGCGGATTCGGCTCCCGAGCAGCTAGGGCGACTGCCCGGGTTTTCCGGTGACAAATCACTGGAGGATTAGCAATTATATGATACAAAATATTATTAATTAAGTAATTAAGAGTATAGATTATATATTTGATTACAATTATGCTTACTCGCTGTCTATGCTTTTAAATAATTTTTAGCTCCGCTACTGGCAAAAACTGGTACGAAGCAGCGAGGAAATATAACGTCTGTTTCTCGCAAAAATAAACAGCTGAAACCGCCGCGATAATTTAAGAAAGAGCTAATTAATTAACCTACGAAACTGTTAAAACAATAAATCAACCCAGCTGCTGAAAACTGCCGCTCTCCTTAAAATGGCATCAAGCCTCTGAATCTACAAGTGATCAATCTCCTCGTCTTCTTCGAGTCCCAGCAATGCGTCCCTCGATCATGGCGTCCAGGAGATCCAATGCGCCACTGCTTCTGCCTCTGGCCGTCCTCTTTCTCCTCGGCAGCGGCGGTGTCTCTGCCGCGAACATCAACGGCGCGAACGTCATCGACCGGTGCTGGCGCGGCCAGCGCAGCTGGGCCGCCGACCGGCAGCGGCTGGCCGTGTGCTCGGTAGGGTTCACCGGCAAGATGAGGCAGAACCGCGGCGCCGGCGTGGCCGCGTACACGGTCACCGACCCGAGCGACGACCCCGTCCGGCCGCGCCCCGGCACGCTCCGGTACGGCGCGACGGTGCTGCCGGGGAAGGTGTGGATCACCTTCGCGCGCGACATGCACATCAGGCTGGCGCAGCCGCTGTTCGTGAAGAGCTTCACCGCCATCGACGGCCGCGGCGCCGACGTGCACGTCGCCGGCGGGGCCGGCATCGTGCTGTACCACGTGAACGACGTCATCATCCACGGGCTCCACGTGCACGACTGCCGCGCGCAGCCTCCCGGGCGGGTGGTCGTCCCCGGCGGAGCCGTGCAGGCCTCCGGCAGCGGCGACGGCGACGCCATCCGGCTGGTGGCGAGCTCCAAGGTGTGGATCGACCACAACACGCTGTCCCGGTGCGAGGACGGCCTCCTCGACGTGACGGTCGGCTCCACCGACGTCACCGTCTCCAACAACTGGTTCCACGACCACGACAAGGTGATGCTCCTCGGCCACGACGACGGCTTCTCCACCGACCGCCGCATGCGCGTCACCGTCGCCTTCAACCGCTTCGGCCCAAACGTCAACCAGCGCATGCCAAGGTATATACACCATGAATCCGCCATTAGAGGAGGAGCTAAGCTACCTCGAACTCGACATGGATCGACGAACACCGTACCTACATTGCATGCAGGATAAGGCACGGGTACGCGCACGTGGTGAACAACCTGTACGACGGGTGGAGGGACTACGCCATCGGGGGGAGCATGGGGCCGAGCGTGAAGAGCCAGGGCAACCTGTTCGCGGCGTCGGGTGGCGCCGGCGACAACAAGAAGGTGACGAGGAGGATGCCGGCCGTGGCGCGCGACGCCGGCGGCAAGGGTGATCAGTGGCACTGGCACTCCGTCGGCGACGCGTTCGAGAACGGCGCCTTCTTCCGGCAGGTGGGCAACAGGGTGCGCCCCAACTACAACCGGCACCAGGCGTTCCCGGTGGCGAGCGCCGGCGACGTCAGAGCGCTCACCAGCGGCGTCGGCGCTCTCAGGTGCTCTGCCATGGCGGCGTGCTAGCTAGTGGAGGTGGAGCGAAGGAGACGTTAACATGGGCAACTAGCTAGCTCTATGAAATACTCCATGGGAATATATAAACAGCACTTCACTCACAATTATATATGTCGTAATTAAACATCATCATTACTTAGTAATTACTAGCTACCACATTCTTTTTCATGACATAAACTGTCCATGTCGTTTGCGTTATCAATTTAGTTGTCGATGAATCGCCCGATGTACTCTAAAGAGACATCTCAGTCACATGTTCCATTAAAATCTCAGTCCCATCCCGGGTTCCCGTTACCGCGGCCGCTGTCCGCCGGGCGCGGCTACCACATGCCGTGGTTTCGCCATAGAAAATTGATCTAAATTTAAAAATTAAGATTTGTGAAAAAAAATATGATATCAATATTGATTTGTAATGACGTTTGGTAAAAAAAATTGATGAAAAAACTAAATTTACGTATAAATAAAAATCTAGTAAAAAAATGGTTGGGTAAAATAAAAAAACAACCTTGTTTGTAGCGCATAGTTAAGTATGTATTTAACATATGAGGTACATATTTAAATGTTTGAAGCGCTTGGTTGACTACATAGTTATACTTGATACATAAGGCAGATTTTTTATTGCATTAGCTATTTGTGATAGTTTGATACGTAATATTTGGTTGTAAGTACACTTGTGATGCCAAAATTTGTCAAAGTTAAAAAAGATCATGCAAAATTTTTTTCCCTATAACATGTCCTAAATGTCACAAATATAACTACATACTATTTTTCTATTTTTTATATATTTTTACATATTTTTTAAATTAATTTGCATCTAAATGTCAGATCGCACTAACCTCGGTTTTTGGTTGAAACCATGCGGTTTTGACTCGAAATCACGCGATAATTATAGATTTTGAATTTAAATTTTTTAGATTAAAATTTGTGGCGGTTTTAATGGTGTCCGCGGTTACCACGGAATAACCAGGGCTCCGCTGCCTCGTGACACACACGGAACAAACAATGGTTTCGGGAACCCTGGTCACATCTTGTTCAACCTCGTGACCCTAGCCCTATTCTTTTTTTTGCATAGGACCGGTTCTTAATTTTAAGGACGCTAGATGAACAAGGTCTCGTATGTTTTTAGGCTAAATACGTTTTACTCGTAATATACAATGTATAATTATTTATCCTCTAAGTGGCACAAATAAACATAACTAACATGATAAACCAAGTATTAACTCTTAGGAGCTAACTTGCAGAATAGTCTCAGTTCTAAATTATGATAAATAATATCGACAATAAACTAGGGACTAGAATAAATAAAATGAATAAACAATAAAGTGAATCAACATAAAATAATTTAGGATTATAACTTTTTATTTGTGTTCTTAGCGATTTAAAAGACAATGATAGAAAAAAAATAAACTACAACACCACTGCCTTAAAAACAACTCTAATATTGAGTTTCAAAATACAAATTTTGGCTACGATAAAGAAGCCAGAAAATAATAGAACTACTAACCTTAACCAATATATAATCATCATCTATATTTTTTATAAGTTGATTAATTATCTATTTTATTAAAAAAATAGATGCACAAATCAAACTACTTGAGCATATAAAAAATAAATATAAATTTGACAAAACCTCCCGGCTGGGGCCGTAGCTAGGTGGTTGCCACTCCAGCCTGGGCCCTTAGCGGGTCCTATTTGTATATAGTACTTTTGTATATAAACTTTAGATACGTAAAATTTCTTAATAAAACTAAACTAAAAACGAAAGACACGGTAACAATATGCATTGTAGTTGCCTAATTAAAACAGGTTATCCGAGCATCACACGGCATATGCACGCGTCCATTCGCCTTTAGGCAGAAACGACTGTTGTGTGGAGGCAAGGTACGCGAGGGGCGCTCTTTATACACGAAAACCTTAGTCAAATATTACTCATCCACTATACTGTGTCGTATTAGATTCATACTCTATCCGTTTCAAAACATATGTTATACCTGACTTTTTTACTTGCAATGTTTAACCATCTGTTCTATTAAAAAATTATAGAAATATCATTTATTTTACTTGTGACTTAATTTATTATTAAAAAACTTTAAGTACAACTTGTCATTTTTTATATTTATACTAAATTTTTAAATAAGACAAATGATCAAAAGTTATATCCAAGAAAGTCAAACATCTTACGTTAGAAAACGAAGATAGTAGTTTTCTATACTCCTATAAACATTCTCAATGGTGGTGGCTAGTGCCAGTGAATATGTCACCACAATCAACTCCCTATTTTTTTTTATCTATTTTCTTGGTAAAATAAAAATAATATTGGATATCACATGTCAACAGTTCTACTTGTTGCGAGAAGAAAAAAAGATTATGACATCAATAAGCCTATGTTAATAACAAATATATGTAATAATTAAGAGATAATATATATATAAAAATATAATATTAATAACGTGTTAATGATATCTCTTAAATAAAATCTCGTTGTTGTTATGTTATGCTAGTTTTAATAAATGGCACGTACATCCGTGACTACAGATGATCAAATAGGTTAATACAGCATGCCTCAGCTACGCACGGTTCGTGCCATTCCCAACCACGTACTCCCAGAGAAACATTTTAGTACAAAACAAGAAGAGAGAAAAAAAAAAGATGCCGCAGGTGCACATATGTGTCATTCTGTACGTACTCTATTTATTTCGTAGGATATATATCATCGTCATTAATTTCTTGATTAAAAGAAAGAAAGAAAGGAAGGAAGGAACCAGAAGCAAAGAATGATAAGGACAAACGATCTTGGAAGTGCATGGGCCGGGGAAGACGACGACGCGAATTAATACGTGTTTGCACACGTCCTGTCCTCGATCGCTTCTAGCCATGTAAGATATGCAGTAGTATGTGATTATTGTGTGCATATTAATTTAATTTCATTTTAGGTGGGCACCGATCGATCGATGGCCGCGTTGCCTGCCGTGCCGTGACACACGTCGACGCGCATGCGTTTCTGCTGCGTTTGCATCGCAAAAGTCAGCGTGACACACGTCTCCTCGCGTCGAACCTGGAAGCACGTACGCAGCACACATGTTGCAATGCAAAGTTGCAAAACCCACGTCCCCTCTGTCCCCCAGGATCTCTCTCCATCCTAGCCCGCGTTTTTGCGAGTGGGTAACTTACCCCCGACACAAAAACGTAATAGTAGTACACGATTAATTAAATATTAATTATTAAATAATATAAAATAAATTTATATAATTTTTTTAAAATAACAACTTTCCTATAGATAATTTTTATAAAAAATATAACGTTTAGTAGTTCGGAAAACGTGCGTACAGAAAACGAGGGTAATAAGTTAACTTAGAGGGGTGAAGAATGTGGCCTTAGCCTTATCCTAACATTAATTCAAGAAAATAACGCTACCAAAATTTATATAAAAAGTTTCGATACCTTTCCCGTACTCTAAATATCAAACGTTCCTTGTTCTTGCCTGCGTTCGTTCATGCAAATTTTACACAAGTGCTTGCTGCATGCAATGACGTACGTACACTCTATGGCGCACTATACATGTGCAGGTAATTAACTTATAGTTCAGCTTAACATGGAAGCGCCGGGTCGATGGCCTGCCGGCCGGGTCATGAATCCTGAATTTGAAATAAATGTTTGCCGGAAAATAATAATAAAATGAATAACACTTCTATTGGAAGCTGTATGGCTAATTAATACGTAAAATGCCCTCCAGGACGCGTTTGCAGTGTTAAATAATTAACATACATATATGACCATGATCAGTTGAATGCGTGGGTACTTTTCATTTTCTTAGAACAGGTACAATAACAACAGACTCTAAAATATATTATATATATATATATGATATGTGAGACATGATAGTATATGTTTTATAACTAATTATTATATAAATTAGCTATTAAATTTAATATATATATATTGGAGCCAGTAGCTCACTTGCTCTTGTCCCAGATAGACATGGATGTACAAGTGTTGCCGCCAGGTCGACAACATGCATGCATGTGTACTGTTGCTCTGCATGCTGACCACTGATCTCTCTCTCTCTACGCGCTCCAGCTGATCATTCTCTTCGATCAAGAAAGGAGCTGAAAACGATGTTGAACTTGCGTTTTTGTATGCGTAGGATGTGTAGACAACACGCGTCAGGCAGCGTCGTCCATGCAGAACGCATATCCATCTCTCTCTCTCTCACACACGCATATATAACAACCTGTGCAGCCTGCGATGGGTTGCTTTCTTTCTCCTCTCTTCTGATGGCGATTTGGACGATGCATGGCTGGATCGTGTTCATTAATTAACCATATATGCTCGACCGATCGAGTTCCCGCGCGATTGTTAAGTAAGTTTTGATCAGTTTAATTATTGTTTGTTATGCACTTCACCTGTTTGTGTGTTTAATTTTATTTGTACGTGATGCTATATGATCTTTAATTCTGAGAATCGCGTGCATTTTGTTTTAGTATATATATGAGCGAGATTAATTTGTGGATCGAGATGATGCGAAGTTATCTGTCAGGGCGTACGAGAGAGAACCGTCATGGAAATTATTTATTTTTCACTTAATTTGGGTACGTTTTGTTTGATCTCTCCGTCGGGAATTTAAACTTTATGTAATCTGTGACGGTGTCAGGGTTCTGATTTTCATAGTATTAATTTGTGTCAAGCTAGCTGTAAATGGAATTCGCTATATATATGCCGTTAGCTGTCATCGTCTCATCGAGGCTCGTGGAGATATTATGATTTACTTCCATGCATGTTTGTCAAGCTGGCAAGCAATGAAATTATAAGTATATACCCTTCTTTTTCGATGAATGAAACTATATACCTTCAAACATGTATATTTGCTATATATTTGTTCTTGATTTTCATCCGCGAGACACCCCTCATGTATCCATGTGTTAACACTCTTTTTTTTTCAGGATAAATTAATACCAAAATAATTAGCTGTGTGCACTTCATGGTGCAGAAGGCGGCCAGGATCTTTGCCCACTGTCCAAGAACATATATGTTATATTTTACACTTCAAGTTCCTTATTGGAGTTATATCGCAAACTACAATCTTATCCTTCTTTTTTCCAGATATATATATCCAATCCTCATTAATTAATTGCTCATGTGGGTGAAGACGAAGGTAGCTTCATTCTGTGGTTCAAAACCGGATGCCGGCGGATCTTCTATTCGATCGCTGTGGAGTATTAACAGTTTTTTGTTTGTTGATTTTTGGACTATATATAATCTTTAGAGTATCCCCAACAGCTCATCTAAATTTGATCATCCATATCTTTATTTAGATGATCATCTAAAACACTTTCATCTTTTATATCCATTTCTACTCCAGTAGATCATCTATATATGGATGACCTCTAAAAATAGATGATGGGATAGATGTTCTGCTAGAGCTCAACTTTTACTTTTCATCCTCTATTCCTAAGATGAAGGATGAGATTGATGAGCTGTTGAGGATACTCTTAGATGACACATATATTGTCCTAGAAAAGCACATACCTTCGCAAATTTTAAGCTAGCTAGCTAGGTTGGGAGCACACTACTGGTCATATATACATCCATGTAAGAATTCTCTCTTTTTGTCGAACAAAAGCTCGCAGTTTCTCCATGCGGTCATCATTAACAATAATTACACATTTTAGTACAAAACAATAAGAGAAAAAAGTGCCTCCGGTGCATATATGTGTCGTCCTGTTAATTGTGTACTCTATTTTTTTCATAGTGAGATGAATATATATATATATATATCATCGTCATTTCTTGATTAATAGAATCTCTGCACCAAGAAAGAAAGAAACCACAAGCAAAGAATGATAAAGAGATAAACGATCTTGGAAATGCAACGGGGAATTGAAGACGACGACGGCGACGCGAATACTTGTTTGCACACGTCCTGTCCTGGATCGCTACTAGCCAAAGAGACATGGAGTCGTATAGTACATACGATTATTATTGTGTGTGTCATATTAATTTCATTTCAGGTGGGCACCGATCGATCGGCCGCCACGTTGCCTGCCGTGACACACGTCGACGCGCATGCTTTGCATCGCAGGCGAGCGCGCGCACGACACACGTCGCATCTGGAATTGACAGCTGCTAGCTCGGCGCGGCGCAGCACGCATGTTGCCACGCAAACCCACGCCCTCTCTCTCCTCCCTCTCCCTCTCGCTCTAGCGTCACTTCTACCGTATCGTTGAGAGAATAATTAACTCCAATAATACCAAAATTTATACTAAAAGATTATATATAGCTACCAAATTTTATCATGCGGTACCTTCTAATGTTTTTTTCGAGGACGTACACTAAGATTAATTTCCCGGCCGGACTCTAAATATCAAGCGTTTTCGTGCATGCACGCGTACGCTCCCTGTTCGTTCGTGCAAATTCCACACAAGTGCCTGCATGCAATGCCACTCAATATGTACAGGTAGCTTATAGTTCAGCTTAACCTTGAATTAATGCCTGATGGCCTGCCGGCCTGGTCATGAATCGTCAAAAATGAAATTAATATTTGCTATAAATTAATTAATATGGTCAATTGACTGAGGTAGGGTAGTAAAACGATCTTCCTGATACATACTCTGATATGTAATATGCATGTGTCCATTGATCTGGTTTGAACTCGATCTGTTGCATTATAACTAACCAAACTTAATTAATTTGCTGTTCGCTCAGATGGATGAAATGACAAATGAAGTTCATATAACACTAGAATTAGAAACTGTATTACTCCACTAATTAATATGTACAATATATACGTACCCTTCACGACGTGCGTGCATGCATGTTTAATAATAAATTAAGACCTAACAGATCGGGAGAACACATGCAGTGCAGTATATGTCAGTCATGAATGTGCTCTCTCATCAAAAATTGTTGTGCTGGCGAAATATACCTATTACAGCGTTGCTCGAGGCTACTGTTTAATGATGATGAACATATATCGAAAACATTTTTTTTTCTTGCTGATAAGTCGTCAGATCAATTTGTTTCAAGACATTCAAAAGACGCTAAAATTTGCTAGGTACACTTTGCGGCTGGAAAGAACTGCACTTAAATTAATTAAGTTGCAAAAAAGAGAAGCATAAATGACGAGAAATAATTAAATTTGAGCATATTGTCAAGAAAAAAAAGGTCGTACGTCCAACGTGAAGCCTAAATGAGTATCTACAAATCCAAAGCTGTATTAGCCACAAGCTGATAGCCGTGTACCGATCAATTGTGTGCACCTTAACTCCTCTCGGATAAACATTGCTTCTCGTTTATGAAAGATGTAGTTTTTTATCATAAAAAATACTTGCCTTACAAATAAGACCAATATGTGGAGCCAAATTAACTTCCATTTTTGACAACAAATTTTTGCTTTTAGCAAATTAAATGCGTGACACACTTTTTTATTGATTAGTAATACATATTAGATGTAGATTGGCTATTGCGAAAATAAGACAATTCAATTCGTCTCATAAATCAGATTCATATTATATTATTGGTGAAACCTAAAAAGAATGTGATCAATGAATTTTAAGCAGTCAACTACATGTACTCTTGGCTAACTTGAAAAAGAGACGAAGTGACTACTGGCATAGTTCTAATCAAGTAATTAATTAATAATCGAAAACATGATTTGAAAAATAGACAAAGCTACTAATTAATAAGTGTACATATCATTTTGAGACCATGTAACTGCAGTAAAAAATTATATGTGCTGTATTTCCCTTTTATTTTCAAGAAATAAGACTGATCTAGTACTGAACTACTGCAGTATGTCCCAGACCGGTCCAGATATCAATCAACATATCCAGGCCTGGTCCACAGCTTGGTTGGCTTACTAAGATATTTCCTCCTGATATGTGTGTACAGTAGTGCGCATATGAACATGCAATGCTGGCAAAATGATATGATTCTGATCAGAAAAATGCAATAAGCTTGTGGTTTCTTTCGTTTGGAAACGATCGATCGATCGATCACAGATTGGAGATTCCCCGGCCTCACAGTCAATCGAACTCTTAGTACGAAACGATATTTTATGACCAGAAAGCTCCATGCATGCATGCATACATACGGAGATAGAGGTATATATCTATGCATGGCAGTTATGCCCTGAGTTTATTCATGATCTGGAAATACAGTCTAATGTACATGTTGTACACATACAACCTATAACCAACACATATTGCCTATATGCTGTAAACTGAAGGACTATTAATTGTAACTATATATATAATTAAATTAATGGCAGAGGTCGATCGAAACGGACTATATATATCAAGCACACACACATGCTCAGGAATGACATAGCTAGCAAATTAATCATCATCTGTCAACTTAGATTTACCTCATCTTGGTGCCCTAGCTTCTTCTTCGGGCCGTTCATGCGTATATATATAGCTCGTCTCTTAGCTGGTCTCCATAAATCCTTCTATCTAGCTCGTCGTCGTAAGCTTCTCCAAAGTGCAGGCAGGCAGGCAGCTGGTCTCTCGATCTGCAACCTGGAGATATACATATACAGTAGAAAGACAGCAGAAGATTCTTGTACACAAAACAGAAGACATATAGATCGAAATGAGCTGTACGAATATATAGACAAGGATGAGCTAGAGCCTGCCCTTTCTTCCCAGGAAAAAAACTTACCAAATCATGCATGCATGCAATGCAAAATAGCAATAGAGAGGGTGCATCGGACGCACACAGCGTGACACGGCCAGCATGTATAGCAAGAGACCGACCGACCAAGAGCTTGCACGTACAGGTTGTGTCACGCCGTCTGCGTCGGACATCACCTCCCTCTCTTCTCTAGATCTCATCCACATGATCGAACCGCTCCACCATGAAAGCCAGCAAGCAAGCAGGCACACGATTTGATGAACATGTAGAACACAGATTTTTCCAACAGGAAATTGACAGAGAGAGCGCCCAACCTCATGAGCTAGATAGCAGGCTACAAAGCTAATTGATTAATTAACTAGGTTTAGCTATCTAATTGTAACTAGAGCAGGCACAGCGATGGCCCGGCCATGGACGGAGAAGGCCGGCCCCTTTTAATAGCAGAAACCCTAACTAGGGCTCGGTGTAAATTGACCGTGCTGTCCCTCCTCGCCTTCACTTGCAAGAGAGAGAGAGGGAGAGGAGATAAGAGTAGAGACGAGGAGAGAAGGGTGGATGGATTGGCGCGCGGTGGCCACCTGGGCCCGACCGCTTCTCCTCCGGCCACGGACACCTACCTTTTGGACCGCCCGAGCTGGGGGACGTGGACGGATCGCAGCCGCACGTCCATCCGCCCACGTACCAACGTGCCGCCGCCCCGCCCACGTGACCCGTGTGCTCTGCGCTGGGGTGATTTTCCAAACACTTGAGATACAATACGTACATGTGTCTACGATGAATAGATTATGTTGTCCATGTGAAAAATTAAACCATCTATGCTGTCCGGATGAGAAATTGACAACCACGCATGCATGCGTTTAATGTTTTCATACTGGTTGATTTTATTTCTCAAGAACCATTTTTATAATAGCTCTCTTTTCGCAAATGACATATCCTAACTAAGGATATGTCCCCCGTGTCGTTCCATGCATATGACCAGGGGAACGAAAACAATTCCTAGTCATAATATGACCTTGATAGGTGAGGTGTCCCGATCTTCACGTCTTAGGATCATAGACCGAAACTAGCCTCAACAGGATCAAAATAACTGGCTGCAAGGAGCCAAAATAACTAGTACAATCCAGCAAATAAATCTCAAAGCCAACCACTGTCATTAACAAACAACCTGAATTAAGGACTCGCCTAACCACACTAAAAAACCAGCAAAACCTACTATCAATCAATGAAACTATTGAAAATATAAGTACATTATGATTTTACTTATCCCGTAAATAATTCACAACATTAACCATGTATACTAGGTACTTAGATCATATATGATCTATATATGTAAACTAGACATTAAAACCTAAACAGATCATATGTAAGAGATATGGTGAACACGCACCGAGTGTTATGATTTAGTTGTTGATCATGTTGGTGAGGAATCGCACGTACCAGACAAACGACCCACGGTGTTGGATCTTGTCATCAATGCACGGCCCTCAAGCGTAGAGGTAGACGAGCCGTCATGAAACACCATCGAGCAGTCGCACAACGCGCCAGCGGCGTCCTATGAAAATATGGGGCCCAATTCAGAGCACTAAATACATGCCTAATATCGAGAACCAAAAAAAAAAACTAATGATGCTTATGCAATGGTTATATTGAGAAAACACTCATGCCGCTTCGAGAAATTTAGAATTTAAACCGGACCTTTATTTTTCAGTAGAATAAAATCTTGAAGAACTAAACTGTTATATATACTTATTATACAAGACAACTTAGACTAATTTCTAATTAAAAAACCCCAAAACTATTATATATACTTAGTATACTTTGTAAATCTTGGGGCCCATGATTTTTGGGGCCCCGTGCGGTCGCCCACCTTGCACGGGCCCCGGGACGCCCCTGAACGCGCTACCCAAGAACCTTATTGTCACCTTTTCCCCATGCAAGACATCAAAGGAGAAGGTTCTGGAGACCTGTTTTCCCGATCGGCGATGCACGCCGACAAGAGAGACGGAGTAGACTACGAGCTACGGTGTAGTACATAGGATGAGGTAAAACCTAGATTGTTTTTTCGACTTTGTATTATGTGAAGAGGCGGTGGCTCGGTATATACACAGGAGGCAAAACCTAGGATGCCTGCTTTATCTCAACTTAATGTAACTAAACCGAATAAGTCATGCGTACCTTATCTAGACTCACAATCGAATTGTAGCAAAACAAAATTACAAAAGATAGATGTGTCTATGCAAGAATGAGGACCCAATTTTGGCAGATCATTCACGCGTATGTGCGCCTAGCTAGGCCAGGCGAGCGAGCGCATGTGTTCCTGTTGTTCTATCCACCACACATATCTCAAATGACTAGGACACCATCCCCTTATAAGGAGGTCTCCCTCTACAAGAATAAGCAACGTGGTACCAAACTTCCTCACATGTCATCTCATAAGGTAGACTTTTGTGATTTTCTGAAGAATTAATCCTCACATGGGATAAGACCCATATATTAATTCAGCAGAAACCTCAAAGGAAGTAGGAGAACCAATTGGGAGCCGATGAAGCAGTTGTTTCTGTAATCCCGTGAGGAAATCACAAGAGCAAATGCGTAGATATCACTCTGAATTTGTTAGCACACAACTAAACAAAACAAGTATATTTTCATACTTATCAAAAGTTTTTTAAAGTGATAGAACACAGAGATATTTATACTAGGAACAACCCTCCTAACTATGAATAGAAACTCTTAGGAGTTTACAAGACGTAGACAAGCTCAAATGTCACATCAAGTGAATTCCTAAGAAGAGTCGGTGTCTATTTGGATTCTAAGCAGTCTTTGATGATTTTTCCACAACTCCTTATTGGGAAGTCAAAATACCGAGTCGTTTGTTGGGTGTCAAAGTAGACTTGATAAGCTTTCAATCAAGTACTCATTGTAACATCCCGAGATTTCTCCTAAGCCTAAATCAAATCGAGAAGGAAATACAAAAATTATTATTGTTTAAGTCAAAAGTTAATTAAGTAAAAATAAATTTATTAATTTAATTCGTCCCAAAAGCCGCAATAATTTTTGTCGTATTCGTCGTGTCAAAATTAATTAACAGGGTGTACAGTTGAAATGTTAGATAAATCTAGTTAAAGTTTCATGGATTAATAGTCGTCTAAATTATAATTCAGGTTTTGGCTACCATTTCCTCTTCTTTCCTTGTTCTTTTATTTAGCTTTAGGCCTTTTTCCTTTCTCTTGGGCTAAAGTCGGAGTTCATGCGCCTTTGCCAAGCCCAAGAAAGCCCAGCTAGACAAGCCACTCTCCCCTTTTCCTTGTTGTGGCCGGTGTTGCCTCCTTCCCATTTGTGTCCCCTCGTTCCTTTCCTCCATCCGTATGATCTCTTTCTATCTCTAATATTCCCTTTCGTACCTCGGAAGGTTTTCTTTTTTAATTAGGATTCCTAATATGTCTCTAATCCCCTATAAAAATAGCCTCGCCTCCTCCGTGTGCCACACCCTTGCAGCCACCTTCCCTCATCCTTGCACCAAGCAAACTTAGCCTAGCCCTAGCGCCGCCCGAACCGCCGCACCAGCCTATCGCCATTGGTCGTTGCTGCTCTGCCCTGTCGTTGTACTCAGCCCCCGCCTCACTGAGCCACCCGACCACCATGTCGCACTGCCCTGTTATCATGCCTAGAAATTACACTAATTTCTGAACAATAGATCGAACACATTGAATCTCGGTCTAGGAGCATCCCAAGTACACACTATGACAAATTAATATGGATCCATCATCTTAATTAAACAAATAAAATAAATAAAGTTTTAACAACACAGTGAAAAAGAAAACTCTAATATAACTAAGAGAACCAATAGCAACGATACTGTCCATAGGCAGCACATGAGCACAACAACTCACCTAATCTTCAAACGACTCCATGTCAGACGTAGTTTTGGCTTCTGGGGAAATAGGGGAAAAAGCAAGACTGAGCATAACCACCAAACTCAACAAGCCACACTGAACAAATACAATAGAATAGTTGCATAGCGGCGTACAAAGGACATAAAGGCACATAGTAACTTTTGCACAAAACAACATTTACAAAGCAATTACTTTAGCAAATATAAAACATTAAACAATAAAATAACATCATTAAACCAACCACTATTTAGTTCTAAACCACACCAAACCAGGCCCAGCCAAGACTAATATTATGATAAACCACACAATACCAGTACAACTAATACCATACTAAACCACGTAGCACTAGCTTAACCAATCCATCTTAACAAATTTTACCAAATTCATTTAATTATAAAAACAATGAAACTAATCATGACCAATCTTGTTCGATAGACCACAATCACGGCACAACTGTTTAAACAATTTTACTCTAATCAAAGGCATATAACTTTACCCACAAGACATAACCCAACTTATGTAGTCGTATGCCGGCATGTCACTACAACATCCAGTGACGAGGCTATGACAGGACCATTCACAAAATCCACTCCTAACCATTCACATTACACTTAGGTTACACCTCCCACAACCTTAACTGAGGTGGGTAGGCTATCCGCCTGTGGCACGGTAGATTCAACAACTGATCAATCCATCCCCGGACTGGCCCAACTCCATCACATCCATCCTCGTCTAGATGCCTAGGAGAGGTGAAAGCTATATGTCAAGCCCAACCATTGCCCTCGCCGACTTGCAGTAAGTATGGATAAGTCTCCAAAGGGTTTCCCATGAACCAGTACTTAATTGCCATGACCACTTCCATCAAAACCATACACTCACAGCTCACCATTAGTCATGTTTTAGTTGTTTAGTAAAATCCCTAGAACACAACTAATTTCATTGGGAGACAAAGTCCCAACTTATTAAGAATAATTATACTATCCCAATTGACATTATGCGAGGTAGAGAACTAAGCATGGCTAAGCATATCAGATTAAATAAAAGTAAAACCCAGGTTGCAAGGTACACATGATATATACAACATAAGAGCTTAATAGCGGAGCAAGGATTAGCACTGTGAAAGTAACTTTGAAACTGGAATCAACATGCTCAAGGATTCGTGTCACACCCGGAGTTAATGCCAAGCCTAAATTCGTAAAAGAAATCCGTAAATAATAATTGGCTTAATTAACTCAGGGAAAACCTCTCTAAGGAATTAATTTAATTAAATAGAGGTTCCAAATCGATTAATAGGATTTAAACTTAAATTACAGAGTATAAAATTTTGCCCAAAAATTAACTTAAAATCCGGCAAAAGTGGGGTTTCCTTTTTCCCTCATTTTTTTATTTTTTTCCCTTCCTTCTCAAATTGGGCCGAAGTCCAATATTTCTCCTTTCTTTTTCCTTTTTATTTTCCCCTCCTCCTTCCCGGGCCGGCCCATCTTCCCTTCCCCCAGGCCAGCCCAGCCGAGCCGGCCACCCCTCCCGCGCGCCTCCCTTCCTCCCGCCTGGGCCCCGAGCCGCTCGGCCCAGCTAGCCGGCCCAGCGCGCCGCGTCGCGCAAGTCCGCGCCACCTCCCCGCCGTGTCTGAGCCGGACATCGCCGCCGCCGTAACCACCGCGCCCGCAACGGCCGCCGCCGGATCCGCCGCCGGGGTTGACTCGGTCCCCAACTACCTCGCCGCCCTAACCGCGCCACCCTCCCCTATAAAGCCCCCTTGTCCGTGCGCCGCCGTCTTCTTTTCCTGACCCACCCGAGCCGCCGCCACGCCCAAGCCACTGCCGCCGCTGATTGATCTCGCGTGCCGCCGTAGCTCTCGCTCGCCGCCGGCAGTCATCCCACGTCCCGCCTTGTCACCGACTCACCGGACCCGTTCCCACCGTCGGTGGGTCGCCACCGTCCCTGTTCCCCTCTCTTTTCCTCTCCGCGCATTGCCACCAGGGTCGCCGCCGCCACCGTGCGCGTGCGCACCTCGGGTGTCGCCGTCGCCCCTCCGCCCGTTGTCTGCATCGCCTCGTCATCGCCGTGGTGGCCCCACCACCAGCAGAGCGCCGCCGGGCCCGACACGTCGTCGCCGCCTCCTTCCCGAGTCGGTGCCGTCCTCCGTCGCCCTCCTCTTGGTGCGGCCGCCGTCTTTGTCGTCGCCGTCGGTCGCGCCATCGCCGCCGCGTCCGTCGCGTCGTCGTCACCGCCAAATCGCATCGTCGCCGCCCTCCGCTGGTCGCCACCCTCCGCGCCTGAGTGCACCGCCTTTCCCCCGCCCGGCCAAAGCCGTCTTCCCCCTCCTCTCTGTTCTAGGTCACCGGCCAGTGAGGCCCACGTGCCAGCCACCGGCTCCCCTCTCCTCTCTCCTCCCCGGGCCCGCGTGTCAGCCGGCCACCACCCTCTCCCTCTCACTGTGACCGGTGGGCCCAGCCTGTCGTCCAGCCATGCCTCCCCTCTGATCTCTCCTCCCCTCGGGCCCCACGTGTCAGTCCCTCGTCTCCCTCACCGACAGGTGGACCCCACCTGTCGGCGCCACCTCTCTCCTCCGCTGACGGCAGCGCCCCATTTAATTGCGCAATAATTGGTTTAGGACTTTTCTGTTTAGCTAAAAAACCCAGAAAACTTCTAAAATTCATATCTAATTCATATAGTCTTTGTTTAAGTCCATTCAAATTTCATTAAATTCATAAAATTGTCAAAAATCCATTAAAATTACTTTCTTTTACTGTTTCAGTAGAGTTTGTGCCTGTTTTATTATTTTTTTGTGCTTTGTCGCTTGGATTCGGACCCTACTGAAGCGCCGGTTTATTTCAAGATCGTCGCCGAAGTTCCCCAGGGGTCAGAGCAAGGCAAGTGGCGCTCATCTTTGATCATATTAAACCTATTATTGCAAATTCCCCGCTTTATTTATTTAAATATGCATTGTTTTAATTAAAGTATTTACTGTATTTATTTTTTGGGTAATCCTTATTATTATGTCGTTGTTTATCCAACTTTATTCATGATGGACCAGGGGTAACTTGATTAGAGTTAGGCCTAGATTAATGCTTAGCCATGCTTAGATCAAGTAGCTCATGGGATCACTTATTAATCATGATTAGCTCTGAATAGCTGTAATAATGATTTATTACCCGGTTCGTGTTGATGCCAACTAAAATATTGTTAATGGTGGGTTGCGGGTGCTTGGTTTTAAGAGTCGCACCCATGACAATTAAGGACCGGTTCGCAGGAAACCCTGGAAGTTATTTCGTGCTAACCACAAGCCAGAATAGGCAACTGTGGGATTTGGAGTATAATTGCGAACTATTCGACGTACCCAGGCAAGGGTGAGCGTGATGGAGTATGGATGGGAGTCGTGGTGTAACGATGGCCTATGATGCTTCCGGATTCACCTAGGCACAAGAGGGGGCTGCTTGACTTGGTTTAAAGTAGGGGGAGAAATCTGGAGTGTGGTGCGATAGAATAGGGAGGGTTATGTGAAGGTCATATCATAGTTCCCTTTCTGATATGTTGGTATGTTGGCACACGTTCAAGTGTAGTGGGGCTATGTCTTGTGAGTACAGTAGTACACCTCTGATCAGAGTAAATCTATTCGAATAGTCGTGCCCACGGTTAAGGGCAAACTGCCAGCTTCACTGTGATTAGTTGAACCTTTAATGACTTGAGTAAACTGGCTTTCACTTGAGACTACTGCAACGTGGTGTAACGTTGAGTAGTGGTTGGGCCTGTCACAACGTAGTGTTACGTTGGATAGTGTTGTAGTATTTTACAATTGTTATTTACTTATCCTTCAAGTTATTTAACTACCTTTATTCAATTTAATCTTTGTTATTTATTTAATTGCTGCTTTATTGCAACTAACCCTAAGCATGTCCTTGATGATCCTTATGCATTCATTTATTACCCTCTTTTTCGTGCTGCTTTTTGAGTACGGTGGTTTGTACTTAGCTTTGCCCAATTTCCTCCCTCCAGAGTTAAAAGTTGATTCCGATGGAGGTGACTCTCAAGAGTGAGCTGGTCTACCGTCAAAGCTTTTCCTGTGAATCGGAGCCGTACCCGCTGGAGCTAGTCTACCCTACCTTTCTGCTGCATTTTCGTTAGAATAAGTGTTATTTTCAGTTGTTTGTAAGAACGATGGTTATGTAATCAACATTGTCTTTTTGTGTACCCTGGCTGGTCCTGGACAGGGATTTTAATACACAATTAAGTTCAAAAATTCATGTGAGGAATTTCTGGGGGGTGACAATTCGCAGTGTGACTTGCATGCATTATGACTATGGAACGGCTTGGGGTACTTCCTCTTACTAGACCAGACCTCGGGTTTCGCCAAAATCTAAAACAATCAATAAGACACTCAAAATAGTACAAAAGCCCACTGGAATAGGAAAATAAACTATTTTAATGGATTCTTGACAAAATTACTGATCCGCTGCAATTTGAATTGGCTTAAATAGAGTTCAGATTAATTAGTTATAAATTTTAGAAGCTATAAATCCACTTGTACAAATTATTCCCGATGACTCCGGATAAATTTGTCAATGAGACCGGTGCCATTGGAAAGGTTATCTTCTCAGCTTTCCGTGGATGTAAAGAACATCCTCATCCGAGTCCGTATGCGACCTGGGCGGCCGTTTTAGTGCAGGCTGCTTCTGGACTCCGAATCTGAGTTGAGTCCGACTTGAGTTGGGGCTCCAACTTCACTTGGCACGTCTTGGACTTCTTGTGCGCCTCCCAGTCCTCCTCCAACCTCCCCTTAGTCCTCTCCCATGTTTCTAATCATAATAAAATCATTAGGTAGTAAATCATCCTCCAAAGTAACATACGGAGACAAGTTAAGAAACGAGCTCACCTCTAAATTCAATTGTCTTGCACACGCTCGAGTAATTGGACCTTGTATATCAGTTGGAGGAACATGCTCAATGTGCTCATCACTCTCTATTGCCCAAAACAGGGAGAGGTCAGTCCAACTGGGAGGAAGTCTTTCTACATCCCAAAAGCTAATCCAAGAGGTGAGGGACTCCTCCCCTTTTAAGTTAGTGCCACTCCCTCTAAACTTTCAATGTGGGAATGTTCCCAACAATCTTCCCTGTCACACTTTTGTGCCCCTCGGCACTGATCGGCCTTTTGTAGGCTGACGGGCCATTCACAGGCACCCATGGTCCACTAGGCTTTGGGCCTACACCGCCCGAGTGTGCATGGGTCAAGATTGTGGACCTAGCTTTGATACCACTTGTTAGCCCAAAACAGGAAGAGGTTGGTCCAACCGGTAGGAAGCCTTTATACATCCTAAAGCTAGCGCAAGAGGCGAGGGACTGCTTGTCTTTTAAATTGGTGCCACTCTCCCTAAACTTTCAATACGTGACTATTCCCAACACTCCTCATCTATAAAGGACGATCAGAGGATCTGTCACTACCAAAGAATAAAAAAACATCGGGCATCAGTAGTGGTTCCTTAATACCCGGCACTTATAGACCGAAAACCAGGCACCTGCGTGCAAAATAAACACCCGGCACAAATAACTCCCTATTAGTGCTGGATCTGAGTAATAACGGTCACAAAAATGTGGATACCCCTGTTTGTGAGGATTATACAGAAGAACCAACACAAAGGGTTTTCTCATTTGTGCTAGGTATAGAAAACATAAGACAATAACATGCGAGAATTTATATTTGAGCCTGGGTATATATGTGAACGGTCACAAATAGGCTGCCTTTGTGCTGGATATAAAAATATCTACAGGGGTTGCTTTTAATATGGGACAATTTTGTTTTTGCCCTACTTTGGTATTTTACCAATATTTTTTAGAGTTTTCGTTTTGGCCCTGCTTTTTTAACTAAGGCACATGTTTATCCATACTTTGGATGGCCAAGTTGACCGTGTCAAGTCTTTGGTAAAAAGAGTACATACCAGCTTATTTGTTGCTGTATATTTGCCTTATTTTATATATGCTTCCAACTGATTTCGCTGAATATATTGAAATCAATCTTAGATTTCTAACAAATATGCCAATTTTGGTATAATATGAAGAAATTTGCAAAACTAAAGCTGTTAGACAGAAAAGCTTTGCAAGATATCCAGGGGTAGAAAGGTAAATCCATAATTTGCAAAATCATTATTTCTGTTTTTCCTTTTTTTTTTTGCTGCAACAATTTCATATTCACTACCATCCATCAAAAACAGGGGTAAACGTCTACTTTAGTTATAAATCCCAGGGGAAAAAAATAAAATAAAAACCTTATAAATCAGGGGCAAAATCAGTATTGCAAGTTAAGTACTTTGATATTCTTGGGGTGGTAACTGGTAACCCCGGTCCCAGTCCTTATACGGTGAGTAAATGTATCTTTTTTCACTTTCTGAAACACGAAAATGAATGGGCTCCGTTCTGCATTTCTTTTGACGGCTAACCATTATGTCTGAAGGTTAAGCTTGGTCCTTGGGAGTTTCTGTTGGAAGTGTCTGAAACAATTGGCCGATTTGCGACTCTCGTTCTGATGTTATAACCTCACTTATTATACCCAGTTCACAAATCAGCACAGATATGGGCATTTTGGAACAGCAAGAGGAATTCCTTTCTGCGGGCCATGAAATCCCTGCTTCGATGCGATCCTCTCGCCGTGCTGCTCGTGGCGGCGCTGGTTGCGATCGAGCTTATTGGCGGTGGCGGCGGGGGGCGCACCGTGGTTCCGGCCACCGGCCGGCGACGACCCGTACTGCCTCGGCCGGCGGGTCATGGTGCAGGCCGGCCAACAACTGGCGCACTGTACTGCACTGAAAACAAATTAAGCTCCCCAGAAAGCCTTGGATCGGAGGAGATACCCCGTGTGATGCTAAAGACAGGGAACTCTTCAGGGCAGCGACGACAATCACCATAGGAAACGGGGAGAAAACGTGATTTTGTGCGGACACGTGGCTCAACGGGGTAGCGCCGAGGGAGCTTGCGCCTAACCTCTACAGGCTGCATTCAGGAAAATAGAACGGTGCGACAGGAACTGTGTGACAACATTGGCTTAAACCGATGAGGCACATCTCAACCACGGAACAGGTACATGAATTTGTTGTGCTATGGTAGGAGATCAGAAGGGTTAATTTACTAGACCAAGTACACAACACGATCACATGGAACTTGACGGCACGGGACACCTACACAGCTAAGTCAGCCTACCTTATGCAGTTCGCAGGCAGCATACAGGACAATCGCTTCATGCTCATCTGGAAAGCGCGAGTGGAAGGAAAGTGTGGATTCTTCAGCTGGTTGATAGCTCATAACAAGATCCTAACAGCTGACAACCTAGAACTAAGAGGCTGCAAAACAACGTGTTGTGCCCGATGTGTGGGATGGCGAACGCAAAACAAACTTGGCGGATCTTGCTATAGAGCATGGAGATCAACCTTGTAAACCCGCCGGCTACTCACGGTGACTACATCCAGTGGTGGAAGGATACCAGACTCCAGGTGACTAAGGAGGCTAGGAGAAAGTTCGACGGCATAGTGGTATATGCAGCGTGGGAAATTTGGCTCCACCACAATGTGCGTATCTTCGACAACAACTGTAACAATTCCCCTCGACAAACAGCAGATAAGGTGTTTCAGCACTTACAAGAATTTAACCTTTCTTAATTTCTTTGGTGGCCTAGTCTTCACCGGCTTCTTAAAGCTAGAGAAAACTATAGGCTGTTATAACCTGCGCTGTATTCGCGCTCAAACCTCTCTTTCAAATGAAAAGGCAGAGCTCTTGCCGCTAGCTTAAAAAAAAAACAAATTAAGGCTACCGCTGTATATGCTGATGTTTTAGCCTATATTGGTATGGTCACTTCTGCATGCACGGTGTATACTGGATGATCTGTGAATTGGTACATGCCTGGTATGTGTTGGATTTAATGATGTTTTCTCCTGCTAGCTGTGGACATGTTTCAACAGAACTACTATTCCTATTTTTTAATATTGTTAGATGAACTATTATTTTTATTTTTACATTGTCAAACAATATACACATCCGTGTTCATAAACACTTGTCACGGTAACCATGAATAACCGACACAAATAATGTCATCTGTGTTGTCCATCTTACTATTTGTACCAGTTCTATCACATATCATACACTGATGATTCTATCGATCGTCACTGATCGGTAATAAACATTCCCTAGGGTTTGGTAGGTGCCACCCTAATTATATCGGTTATTGGATCCGGCAATGATGACCTTTCTTATAAGGTGTCGTGAATTTTATATCAGGTATAATTATATGACCCGGTATCGATATAGAGTTCCGTAGTTATAGTAGTGTGGGCCGGCATACAGTATACATGAGTTAGAGGGACGATCCATCGATCAAGCTTAGAGTTTTGTTAATTATAGTGGTGTCGAAATTGTTAAATCATAGTAGCACGATTATCAGTTATAATCATGGTAGTCATAAAAATAGTATAAATTTAAAATTAAAATTTTTAACAAAACCGTAATAGTTTAGAAGAGGATGCCACGTGTGATAATCGTGTGGTTTGTAACGATTATCGTCGTTGTTTTGTTAAAAACGATAACCGTGGCGTCTGGGATGATAAATAACAGTGGTTTTCACGATAACAATAATTGTGGTTTTACGTGAAAATAACGATTTTATGTGAAAACCAAGCGATACATCGCGAGATTTATATCATGAATATCCCAAAATACGTCCCGGTATATCACCGTTAATTTTGTTTGGATCTTTTTCTCGCGATATCTGCTGAACCAGACCGTGGCTTAACGTTGTTCGTGCCCTAACGATTTAACCGGTTACGACGATAATTATGGCGATTATCACGATGCGGCGAACCTAGCTTGGGACTCGAGCTAGCCGCCGTTCGTTCCCGGCGTCCCGGCCTGCCTATCGCTGTGTGACCACCAGTATCATGTCTCTCTCCGGCACCGGCGGCCGTTTTTCCACGTGTGTACCTACCCGTCGACGCCCGCCGATGGCACGCGTCGCTGCATGCGTACACGCGGCAACCGTACGTGATCGAATCGTTGGCGCTTCTATGCCTGGATTATATCTTTTCTTGGATTAATTATTGACACGGGGGCTGCTTAGATACACTGCTAGCTCGCTAGCTTCTTTGTCGCAAGCAGTATTCTCTGGAACTGAAATCGAGTTCTTCAAATTTTTAATATAAAGAACTTTTAGATATTTGCTTTGAGAAACATCCGGATTGTACGCGTATATTTAGCTGTGAGATGTACTTCAATGTATAAAATTATATGCTTGTTAATATTTATATGTATTATATATATATATATATATATTATGAATTACTACATCCCTTTTATATTGTAAGACTTTTTAGTCTTGGCTATATACCACTGATATATATGTTTAGATTCACTAGTATCCATATGAATTAGTATCCATATGAATGTAAGCAAAGCTAAAAATAAAACGAAAGGAATAATAGTTAAAACTGCTTTTTTTAAAAAAAATTATGCCTTTATCTTACCAAACAAGTATTAAGGAAATAGGTGACGGTACATAAGAGGTACGATGGTCCAACTATTAGCATCTGTGGAGGGAAAGGTGATGAGCTCTCTATTTTAATCTACAAAATTTAATAGATGGATTGAATATATAAGATGCAAGTAGGGTTGCCAAAGGACATACGAGTCTTGGCACGTTATCAGCTCTAACCGTATGTGCTCATGCAGGGTAACATAGGAAACAACAAAAGCATTGGACAGTTAGCAAGGTGTGTTAATTATCTCTTTAAGTTTTCGAGCTAGTTTGGTTGGTATATATACGTGGAACTTATAATATCATGTGTAATTATCTCGATCAAATCCTCGCTGACGCAGAAAATAAAACATACTTCTCTGTTACACGTCTCTTCGGTTTATATAATTCAGTGAATTGTCAGGACCTTAGTCATAGTCTGAGCTTTATGATTAAACTAGGTATTGTACATGCAATCTAATTAATAAGTAATGATATGTTTTATATAAAACATAAGCAACTTTCAAACTGTAGATCTCTAGACAGATTTATCCGGTGGTCTTAGACGATTGGGTTAAATCGATCAAGATTAAGTGCGACAATAATTAAATCGATCGAACCTTTCTTTTCAGAAAAAAATGATTTCTCTCTAATCAAAGCACGAAAACATCATTTAATTTGAAAGTTAGGGTGCGTTTTTTCCGTGAGAGATGTCACATCAACGCGTACGATCATACATTTAAAGTATTAAACGTAGTCTAATCACAAAGCAAATTTCAGATTTTATCTGGAAACCGTGAGACGAATCTTTTAAGTCTAATTAATTTGTCATTAGCACGTGTTGGTACTGTAGCACTTATGACTAATCATATATAAATTAGGCTCAAAAGATTCGTCTCACGATTTCTCCTATAACTATGTAATTAGTTTTAATGTTTATATATATTTAATATTTTATTTAGATGTCTAAAGATTCGATGTGATGTTTTTGGGAAAGGAACCTTAGTTGAAACAGGCAGTGACACTTTTAGTATTTGGAGCGGCCAAAATCCTGAGCTGAGGCAGAGTTCCAGACCGGCCGATGACGCGATATATCTAGATAGATAGAATAATTCGATCTTTGGTATACTTCATATTTTATACTATATAATAAGCTTGTATACGTACAAACGCTGCCCCTAATTTTCTAAACTTCGCAGTTTGTGATGGATAGATACTGGAAACTTCTACAGGAAATTGTACTATGTACCTAGGCTATATGGTTATATGCTATCTCAGTTGCGGATTATACATAGCTAGCTAGAGATATTACTCCCTTTATTTTTTATACCGTTAACTTTTAAATTTATATTTAACAGTTTATTTTATTTAAAATTTTTATGTAATACCAAACTATTATAGTTTTACTTAAAGTTCATACTGTAATCAAATCATAACAAAATAATTAATAATTATAAATTTTTTTAAATAATATGTCAAATGTAGACTAAAAATCAACGTCGTTAAATAAAAAAATACGGAGGGAGTAAATATTAAAATTGGATAAAAATACCATTTTAGTCACTTTATTGCTTAATTTTTGAGGAAGCGAGGATCAAACACAACGTTGTAACTCTTATATTTGTACAATCAATCAGGTTGTGATTCCCATGTATCCACCTAGTCTATAGTTTCACCTGAGAAGAGAGTAATAGCAGGTGTAGAATGAAAATTATTTACTATAGATATTCTTCAAAATTAATCATTAGCCTAGCTCTCAGCTAGATCTCATCATATACAGATCTCATCCTATACAGGTGTGGCCCACATCTAGGTTGTCTAACCAGTAACATTTCTCCATATATATGTTTAGTTTAAGATGTAGAAACTGGCCAAATTAAAACTATATCTATTATGATCAGCAAAATAGCACCTTTTTATATGATTATTTGAAATAAAATCGATCGATCCCGGTTGGAGATCGATCGATCCGGGGCCCTCAAAGAAAATCTTCAAGAACAACTATATGTATTTACTAACAAGAAACTCCTATCAGTGCGTGGTCGATCAAGAAAAACTTGCAAAAGAAATGTATATAGATAGTAATATTTAACAAATATATACATAGATATTCATCAGTTGTGACGAGTTCCATGATGGGGAAACGGAGAGTACACCATAATATATACATATATATTGTGTGTGTGTTAACCCATATAATAACCAGTAGTTCACTTCCATCATAGAAAAAATTGTACAACCAGTAGTTACAAGGTCTATAAATTCAGCCAATTAACTAAGATATTTAGAACAATGGCAGAGATGAATCAAAACAGATGCAAGCCATAGTTACAGCATGATGAAAGATTGTAAAGTTCAGTACTGACTGGTCAGCACAATAACTGGGAGTAGACGATCGCGATCTTGTCAACTTTACCTCTCTGCCCTTCTCTCCCTTGCATGCACGCAGCGCGACGATCGATCTCCATGCAGGCTCTTCATGTTACTTGAGCAGCAAACGATCCATATATCGAGTAAGTGCCAAACACCTGAGGATATACACAGCAGAATTACATGATGCAAACAAAGCTAGATAGTCCTGCAAATTAAAGAGACTGTAGGCAAATAGACACAGCAGAAAATTCTTTGCTCCTCACGCGAAAGATGTAGATATATATATACGCTGCATATCGTTGTGCTACCAGCAAGCAACACATACACAAATTCTTCAACATAAAAGATAGAGCTTTCATAAAAACAATGTTAGCTAAAAAGATATTATAAATCCATATATCGTTGTTGTGAAGAGAGGGTGTATCGGACGCACACAGCGTGGCACGACCGATGATCTCTCTATATATCAACGCGGAGATCAACACGGGGTGTGCCACGCCAAGTGCGTCCGACATCACCCCTCTCTAGCTCGCTCATGAACCACTTCCAGCAACACCATCGATCGCCATGAAACCACCATGCCGGTCCGTGATCTGCCCTGAGCCATGGAGTGCAATGGGAATGTACTGCATATGTAAGCTTCATCTAGATTATTAGCTGTGTGTTAGAAGGGCAATGGCGTAACGAGGACAATGCAGCAGCCACGCTATAAGTAGCAGAGCTCTACAGTGCGAAATGACCATGCTACCCCTGACAGTCATCACCACCATGCGTGCATGCTGTGTGCGTGTGGGTGTGAAAGGGCCGTGCTTTTGGCGCCTAAAAGATGAGAAGAGATGAGATGAGAAGGGATTGGACAATTCGTGGTGGGCTTTATGTGCGTGCCTGCGTCTGCATCGATGCGTGAGGTCTCCCCGTGACGGGTTTCCGCGCCGCGCGCCCATTGGGCCGGGAGAGCGTCGACGTGGACTCGCGTGAGCCACCCACGGGCTCGGCCACTCTTTTGACCCGGCGAACGGGGCGACGCGGACGCATCTGCACCGTTGATCGCGCGTTTCGTTGGAGGATTACTAGATATGACGTCAGATCAATATTTATTTGGTCAAAAAGATATATTTCCATTGTGGTATTGAGTGATGAATCCATTTCGAAAATATAGACTTGATTGTATACTTTTATTTATAAATCCATCTTCAATACGAACTATTCTTATCCCATATATACCATGTGATCCATCAAAAAGTAAAAAAAAAAAAAAGGTTGAAGACAAATATGCATGGAATTGCCGATTCACATGGTAGCTGAAATTCCAAATGTGTAAACATTAATCGCGGATAAATGTGCTAGCAGCAATAGTTTGGATTATATGTTTCCCTGACAAATGCAGCCACGCATTAGGAAAAATACAAACAACAATTTGGCCAATGAAAGACGACAACTAAAACCCGCATGCGGCCTACTACATCCTATGTTTCCGGCCCATGGGCTATGTTCTATCTCCCTTTAGCAGCTTATCCACTCACTCGCCTTCTTCTAACACACACAATTAGGGATGGCAATTTTCCCCGCGCGGTCGGGGTCCGCAGGGGCCTGTCCCCATGAATCCGTGGACAGACCAAAAAATTCCCCATGAGGCTTGAAATGTAATACTCGTGGTAAATTTAACCAACAGACCCAATTATTTATACCATATGTAACCCTAACCTTAGTTTCTCTCCATTCTCTCATCTCTTCTTCCTACCTCTCCTACCTCCTCCACCGCTACTACACCCCATCTCATGTCCATGCCATTGTTCGTGCCCATCGTCGACTTTGCGTGATGGCACCCAACGTCGCCGCTTACACCCTTCATAGGCTCCGCGCTCGTTGCCCCGCCAATCGTTGTCGGCTAGCATGCACCCGCTTGCCACCTCTCTTCCTCTATAGCTTCGTTGCGACAGATAACACCGACGTGCCCTTACCGACTCGGAACCTTGCTGAGTCGGCTTTCCCATGGGCCCCAGTCAAGGCTGTTCTTGCCCAACCTAGGCCCGACCCCTTTTGCCAAACCTACACGCAATGGGCAACAAGAACTGGAAATAGAAATGACCACATTCTCGGCTAAAATGCGCTCATGCTGCTCCACGGCGATAGCTTGACCTCCTCAACGATTTAGCCATCCATGCTAGAGGATAGCTATGCGCTCCTCCTACACGTTCCCTTCCCTAGTCCCCACCTTCACCTCTCGTGACCAATGGTGCTGCCACCATCCTCTATCTCGCCCAACCTAATTGATCAATGAACTTTTTTTCCAAATTCGTCCACTGCCTTTTAACAATCTGATGGCTTTGGTGCTGCCACCATCCTCTATCTCGCCCAACCTAATTGATCAATGAACTTTTTTTCCAAATTCGTCCACTGCCTTTTAACAATCTGATGGCTTTGGTGGTGCCACCATTCACTTTCGTTTCTATCGCCCACCGCTAGCTGGTCCATTGTTTTTTTTGTCATCCATATGAGCCTAAAAATCTTCCACTTTCTCTCTCCCTAACATCAATCCACGACCTAATCCATATGCCTGTTGGTTGTGTCCCGACATGGTCTAAATTCGTTGTCTTCCATCTGAATAACATGAACCATGATTTGGATTCTTACATTCAAGGTTGCAAGTTTTCCTATTCAAAACATATATAAATAAAATTTAATTTGTCTATAATTATTTACTGTTAATTGAAGTCCCAGAGAGACAACCTAGAGGGAGGGTGAATAGGTGTCCTGAAAAATCTTTCAAATCGCTGCGGTCAGTACAGGGGCCGGACCGTCCGGACCGGCACTCTCGGGTTGAGCCGAGAGCTCTGGCCGGACCGTCCTAGTTAGAACACCGGACTGTCCGGTTACTGAAAAAGGCAGACTTGACATTTTCCTTTTTCAGTGATGTTCCTGGGAACGTGGTGTGATCGTATGTGAAATATAGCAGTAGAAGGATCGCAAGAACAAACAGAACACGGAAATCACAATAACAATGACACAAGAGATTTATCCCGAAGTTGGGATCTTTCGATCCTACTCTCCGTTGAGGCGCTCCTGCGAGCGGAATCTCTCTCGATCCTTTCCCTCTCTCGGCTTCCTCCCACAAGGCCAACACGAGTCTCCTGATTCACACCTAAGGACTAGTAACCCCTTCGATCGACCACCAAGGTCAAGATCAAGGCGGTTTGCCTAGCCCTAGGTTGCAATCCGCTCTACCCTGCAATCTTCTATGAGAAAGCATAAAAATCCACCATCAATCTTACCTATTTCCTTACGGAGGTTAGGCACCAACCTTCACAACTTACTCCTGGGCGATCTACACGAATGGGAAGCTCGCGGGCAACGCCTATCCATCTTGGAGATCAATCTCCAAGAGTAATAGGCCACCTTGACTCCACATGCATCCATCAATGTCCGAGAATAAACACTCTATCACCCACTAACCTTAACACTCTCTAAGACATGATCCAACGATTAATCTCTCTAGGAGGTGTTTTGGATTAGTGGGGAGGCTTGAGAGGTGCTAAACTTGCCCTAGCAACCAGAGAACTCGAACAAAAAGCCTCACCAATGGCTAGATCTCAAGAACCCCTTTTATAGGCTGACATACGTCGCTTAGCCGTTGAAAAAAAACCTAACCGTACTGTCCGGCTAGGGGGCCGAACCGTCCAGCCGACACTTAATTTACTCACTCCGAGCAGGGGCCGGACCAAGGTCCGGACCGTCCTGCCACCGAACTATCCGGCCAGGAGTCCGGACCGTCCGGTCCCTGCTGCTTGCGAAAAACAGCAGCGAGCCTCCGCTCGACTTAGACTCAACCCTAACCACTCTTAGTTACATGCTTAGCTTCTGGTGACCCTTCTTAATAGTACGGAGTTCCTATGACTTAAGAACGAAAGAATAAAATCTTCTTCGATCCCCTTCGTCTTCGTAGAACCATCGCTCCGGGTCACATAAGCATCAAGTTAGTCGCGTATTTCTTCAATCAAATTGATCCCTTAGACTTCTCCGCAATCACAACTCATTAGCGCACACATGCTTGTCTAGTATTATCATTAATCATCCAAAACTTTGTTTAGGGGCTAGATGCACTTTCATTAGTTACAAGTTAATATACATTCGCATATCTAGGGACGCAATATATTTTAATAGTCAATATTCGTTTGAACGCTAAGTTTTTACTTTTTAATATGTGAATAACTATTCTATTAGTTTAAAGTACAAATTATACAGACGGAGTTTATATTTCTCAAACCAGTAATATCATACAGTAATCACATAAAAACAAATTTACCCTGTTGTGAATTAATCATTTTTTTAGAACACAGTACCACGAGACGCTCACAACGCACGCACACTCTCCCATGAGAACGCACGCACGCATCACATAAAAACAAATTTACCCTGTGGTGAATTAATAATTTGGAGGTTCATAAATATATATTTAGTTAACAGTTTGAAAAATAAAGAGTTTATAATTACCACTAAGTTGTTGGCTCCCGCCTATGAATCCACTCTAATAATTTTAATCTTCGTGGTTCAGTAATACAAAAATTTTGAATTAATAAATACAGTGTGAGTCTAAATTGAATACTTTCGTGATTTGACAAAAAGCAAATTGATAGTTGAAATACAAATTTCCTATGCAGCTTAGATCTTAGATTATAGTTTTGTTTGTCGATTCATAAATTTGCATGTAATATGCACTAGTTGCATTTGGCTGTGCATCTCACTCGTAATTTCCTTCGGTAGTTGAATATATCGATAATTCAAACTTAATAATACATATTATATCTGTCAGCTTCAGTCGTGAAAATAGTTTATTTAGTTAATCACCCCAAAATTTAGAATTAATAAATAAGAAATATTATTTGGGTATTGAAACGTCCATACTATCTTTATTCTTATATTTTCGGCAGCATGATAAATAGATATATTGATGTTTTTCCTCTGGCAGCGTTCGCAAGTGATAATGGAACGAAACTTTTTCATCGTTTTTCGTGCGCACGCTTCCTGAGCTACTATATGGGATATTATTTTTTTAAAAAAAATTATATGAAAGTTGTTTAAAAAAATCAAATTAATCCATTTTTCAAGTTTGCAAAAGTTAATACTCAATCAATCATATACTAATAGCTTTCTCGTTTTACGTGCTTTGGTTTCACTCACGGTCAGTATCACTTGCGAAGGCTGCCTCTATCTTTTTTTCCTGCTTATGTTTATCAACCAAAAATTTCTTAACCTTTAATTTAGAGTTGATTTTTAAGTTATTTTACCGTCTTAACATTTAAATCGCTATATATATATATACATTATTCATAAGATATTTTCTATAAATATATACCGTTTGGCCAGACAATCACTCCTACCTATGCTTGAAAAAGGATACCGATAACCCACATGGACAGATATTATTAAAGAAAAAAAGCAAAGGAAAAGGGACTAAATCCAAGCAAGTGGAGACCGCTATAATTTGGACAGGAGCTTGCGCACGCGCTGTCCACAGCTTGCACTGGACCCGGAGCCGGCGGCGGCAGCTGACGCGTGCGCGAGGGGACGAACAGAGTCGCGTGGGCTTCCCGTGGGTCGCGCCTGACTTGCACCCAGCGCGCGCGCGACCCCGGCCGCGCGCCAAGGGCCGACCAGGAGGAGAGGTAAGGCACGGCACGTCGGCACGCGCCGGCGCGTCTGTTTGTTCCGCAGTCCGCAGCATTGCGGCATGTGCGGATGCGCATTTTTGCCCATCGTCCCGTGACGGCAGCAACTCGGGTTAGGGACCGAAATCAGGTGAAAAAAAAAACGACTATACGGGTATTCCGTCGTCGGACGGAATAGTTAAAGTCCAAACCGATCCAAAACCACGTTGTCGGAACCAAACGTATGCAGCGTGGAGGCGTGCGCGCGGAGATAAATCATTAACCGTCTCGTTCCTACGGCATGCTGTACGGGAGCTTTTCCGAAAAAAAAAAAACCCGCAAGCAGCACGTATGATTCCCTCACTGGAAAACTTGCTTCACATGTCGGATATACGGGCAATGGGCAAGTATATTCTGGAAGGGTCTTCGTTCAGTCCAAAATCTGGTTGAGGTTACCACGCATGTTGCTGGGAGATAACATGTTCTATGCCATGCCATTGAGGTTGTCTCAGTTCAATAGTTTATCATTGACGTTGTTACTTTCTATTATATGCTATTAGACGGAGAATATTTTTCAAATATATCCATAATGCCCTTATATACTTGCACGATTAACGATTAATTTATGCTCTTAGAAGTTTCAATCATTATGAAATTTTGTGGGTAGCATCTTTACATGACATGGAAGTTTGTGTATAAGTTTCAAAAAAAATTAACTTAATATTTGTTTGTAAAATATAATTCATCCGTAATATGCAACACAGTATAACTTCTTTGAAAAAAATATTGCAACATATACACAATCTTTCATGCTATGCATGGAGGCCAGGTAAAAAAATCAACTTTTTTTTAAACTTCTAAAAGTATAAATCAATATAACGCATTGCATGTATATAAGGGCATTATAGGTATTTTTTTCGAAAAAGATCATCAGCCCAAAGGCTTAGTGTAGAAAAATTGATAAACTCATTGGTATAATGGTATAAAATAGAAAGTGCCAATGTCAACAGCAAATCATTCAACTATGACAAATTCCATGATATGGTGTAAACGCTCACTTTTCTCTAATAAGGGTCCCTTTGCTCCAAGAGGAAGCATTATACTCCTAAGCAGGGAGGAAACAAGGCAAATGCTTCAAAGCCACAGGTTTCAGTGGGCCCCTTTGATCCTGGAACCTTTTGTATGTCTGGTAAGGAGGAAGGCCATGCCCAAAATGAGATGAATTTTCTATTTTGACAATGAAACCGGATGACTTTGCTCAAATGAATCATGGGCTTCTCTAAAATGGTCTTGCATCCAGAGACACCCCTTTAAAATGGTCATACTTGTTTGAATTTTATTTTTTTCTTGAAAAGACTAAATTACCCCTAACTCTCCAATATATGAATGGATGCTCTTGTCTCCAAGCCGCCAAAACTAGCGCTGCCAATGCGTAGCCATTGGTGTCCTCAGCGCAAGGCCGGCCTTGCTTGGTGGAGACAGGAACATCCATTCACAAGTTGGAGCGAGTTAGGGGTAATTTAGTCCTTTTAAAAAATATGTAATTCAATTAGGTATGCTCATTTTATAAGAGTGTCACTGTATGTATGCAAGACCATTTTAAAAAACCAACATCTCCGTGGCCATTCGAGTGAAGCCATTCGGGTTTGATAGCTAAAATAGCAAATTCCTCCCGAAATGACTATGGCAGTGTTTTTTCTATGGCTGAAACCGGTGCGAAAAACATAGTGGTGCGTTACTATCTGATTAATTAATTATTAACTAACAAACTTAGAAAATGGATTGATATAATTTTTTTAAACAATTTGTTTATATATTTGTTTTAGAAAAAAACACCGTTTAGCAGTTCGAAGAAGTGCATGTAAAAAATGAGACAATACAGAGATAGGGAAGAGGGGTAGACAAACGTGGCCTGTGTAGGCTTTAGGAGATGGTTAGCCGAGAGATATATTGATCTTATTTTAATATTGATGCTCTTTTATGCTAAATTTACCAAATTATACATGATGGATTGACTAATATGCCATTATGCACCCTACTATTAGTTCATCACGTGATGATGCTAAGAAACAGGGGCGAATTCTTAGAGTTGCTGATGGAGCAGAGATCGAAGGTCATGGTTGTTGGAGGTCTTCAACTTGGCTTCATTTTAAAGTTTTTTATGACTATTAATAGGAACCTTATTCAGTTCTAGTTTTCTTTGAAACAAGTGTTTCATTAAGTATAATACTGATATCATCGGTCTTACCTTTGTGCAACACAAAGTCTAATTACTTTCTATGGATGAATCTAATGAATGTGCCTAATGCTGAAAATAAGAAAGGTGATGACTTATGAATGACGAGACGTTAAAATTGTTAGACCATCGTTTTGGCCATGTTTCAAAGAGAACGTCACGTTAGAGAAGAGATACTCCAACCTTTCGGTTTTTGACACAAATCATTGTATATATTGTATTAAGGGGAAATTCAGTAATCCAAGAAAGAAACCATGAGGAGTAAGTCCCTGAAAATAAGTCATACCAACAGTTGTGGGCATGTCCCCAGTGATGGCAACCACTAGGATGGTTATGAAGGAATTTTTTTTCTTTGCAGAATCAGTTGATGGCACCCATGAGAGAAGACAAGTAATTGTAGTAAAGACAATTCAGTAGACCCTTGTCAATATTTTGGAAATTGAACTATGCTTTACTATGACTTTTGAATTTTTTCAAATAAAACAAAGTAATTCATTTTGATCTTGTACATAAAAATTAAGTAGCACAAATGACTGCTATCTTCCTTTTATATTGCATTGGACAAAACTTATTTATTCAGAGTGGTAACAAATATTCAATAAGGACAACCAAGAAGGAAAGATAAATAAGTGCCTAAACGTTCAAAAATGGCCTAGATTTAGGAACAAATTGAGAATATTAACACTACTTACATTTGGAATCAGAGGGAGTAATCTCCCTTGAATTTTGTACTATATATTTTGGGGATCTTTGTAATTGAAATTTTTTATGTGAAATATTTAGAAATAAAATTTGAAAAATTTATGAACGAAGAAAACACTACAAGATCCTATCACCTTTTGATCCACATTAAACCACATATATCTCTAGTAAGAGGTCAAGGCAAGACCCATTTCCCTACCTTGGACGATGACCTTCTGTCCCACGTTAAACCACATATATCTAGTAAAAGGTCTAGGCAAAACCACTTTCACCATATTGGATTATGAAGGGTTAAAAAAACCTTTATATGAGACTATACTGCTACTAAACATAAGTTCAGAAATTAACGGAAAGTATAGGTACAGGGAAACAAGTAGTAAGCTCTATGCATGTTGAATGCATGGGAGAATATACTAATCCCGTGAATCAGATATTTTCTTCACATCATGGCTGCTTATTATTTACATGGACAATAAAATAGAAAAATGCTAAGGTTCAGTTGTTCTTACTTGGCCTTTAGTAAAGTGTTTGCCTCATAATATACCGCTCAAAAAACCCCTACAAAATGAAGAGAAGTTCAGTATCAAAATCTTTACAATGTGAATGACACAAGGAACATAAAATAGGGAACTTCATATATACCAGAATCCGGATTCTGACTTTTCCTTTTCGCTGCATGAAAACAAGATGAATGGTTGATACATCTTTTAATTCAAATAAGGTAAAGATACGCTAAAAGAAATGAAAATATGTAAATAGATATGCTATTTAAATGAATTTATTAGCGTACCAAAGCTAGTTTCGAACACAGTAGAAGATTAGAGGGAAATCTGATGTGGCATGCTTATGGACAGATATATTGTTACCACGGCCCTACAGGCATACAATTAAGAAGAGTAGAAAAATTCAAAGCAGTCTAGATCCGTCAACAAACAGATTTCTCACTCTGAATCCTTCTCTCTAGTGGGGAGATTTCGTTTTTCTTTTTATTTATCCAGATCTTATATACTTCCAAATGTTAGACGAGCTAACTCAAATAGTTAAAAGAAAAAGGAAGTGCATCCACTTCTGGTGTCTTACTTTTTCCGTGGTCTGAATGCGTTGGTGATTTCATCAGGAGTTGGTTTCTCAACAAATTCCGCTAGGAGAACATATCTTTCTTGTCCATTGGGCTCATCAACCCTTCGATAAATCTCATACTTATTAGGGTAAGCCATCCTGTTGCATGTCAACAGAAACTATAGAGTTAGAAATATATAGCTATTTAGCAAAACTGTTAAAATACCAGTGATGTTTACAATTTGAAGTACAGAAATTGAAGAGAAAGACCTTAGAGCTCCCATGATAGGATAAAATGAACCAGCATAGTAGAGAAGCCGGAAGGAATAACATGTCTCAAAAGATGCAGCATATTTTAGCCTCATGTCTCTTCCCATTGCCTTGAACATGACACATCAAGAGGTTCAGTACTGGAGAAAGGAAATTACGGTTAAAATGAAAGTCACAAGAACTTACTTGCATTACACCACTTGATCCAGGCATATCCTGTAAATGCAGATGTCAGCAATGATGTAAAGAGAAGTTCAGTTTGTCTTTAATGTTCTACCGAGTTCAGTACTATGGAGAAATCCTAGAGAGCTGTAAATTAAAATTAGCAGCTAGTGCACACAAATTTTAAAATAAAAGGAGATGGTTATATTTATAGTATTTCTTCTTTCAGTTTGTTGACTCTTCCATGGTAATTGTCATCTACAAATAGCACGATTTAGGCCATTTAAATATGACAAATCCTGAAAGTTTTTCACATATTTGAGAATAAAATAATTTTCGGGGATGGTCTTGATGAACAGAGTTCATTTGGAATTTAGTTAATCAAAACAAGATTGCATTATGTAGATAGAATGCAATGATCCTCAGATAATGGGGATAAATGTCGTGCTGTGAGCTGCACAGCAACTGCTGTACGCAACGTACTGTAGATAGGGAGATAGACCAAGACGATTAACCTTAAACTCAAAGAGATGAAGACTCTCCTTTTAAAAGGAAGAACTGGTAAGGTAGCATTTAAAGATCCCAGGTTTCATTATCTAAAAAAAAAGGATCCCAGGTTTAGATTTATATCACTTAACTTCATGTGTTCACTTTATTCCACTGAAACTTTTCTCAGTTATCATGTCACATACTTGCTCTTCTCTGTCTCAATGGACTAAATCACTAGAGTCTAGTGTCGCTGCCAGGCTGCCAGCGCTCTCTCCAACTGCGTCATATGCCTCTTAATTCCTTTTCACTATTTCCCTCCACCTCTCATGGTGTGCCCCATACTGACGTCCTCCACATCCATATTTCCATGCATGGAGCCATAGTGCCAGTGCACTCGTATGAATGAGTGCCTATTCAATGGATTTGTCCAATGCATGTTCCAGTACATGATACATCATATCACGAGGCTGAAACCAGCCTATTGCATGCTTTATTTTACTCAAACAGGATAACAGTCTTAGTACATCTCTCCTGCTCGCTTTATCAGTGCAATCAGACTACCAAATCAGTCCCCTTCCCACATGAAATATATGCAAATGAAATACACAAGCACCAAGGAACTGCGAGATTAAGAAATTAGATTTTAACAATCCAAACATTATAACTTAAGCAGTTGAATGCCATCTGGGGCTTTGCACAGGGGAGAAGGGACCATCTATGATGGGAATGAAGCAGTTCAAGAATGCACTCGTAGTGAAATCATGGGAAGTAAAGAGCAGAACGGGTCAAATGATTTATTTAGTTAAAAAAAAACAAAGTTTGAGAAGCGCCACTTCCAAACACAACTGAAATGATGTCGCCGCCGCCTTAGCCCTATCCCCACAATAACCACCCAGAAAATAAAAACGAAACAATACCCACAGTACCTCTTAGGAAAAAAAAAAAAAGGTGGCCACCCCAATTATCAAGACTAATTAAAAATATTTGTGGAATTTGGGATCACCTACAATGAACAGGAGGGAAAAGGCACAGTGCAATCCAATGGTAATAAAACTGACCAAATCCACCCCGAAAATGTGGAACAAAATTAAACTCAAGATCTTTCAATAAACAACTTTCCTACAAAGCACTCTAACAATTACCAAAGTGTGGCACAAAATTAAACTTGAGATCTTTCAATAAAAACATTCCTACAAAGCAGAAAATTAATAGATAAGCCAAACAAATAAGTAACCAGCATAAAATAGGAATATTAAGGAAATCTAAGATAACTCATTCTGTGGACACCATGTAAACAGTGTTTCTTCCCTGTAGGTGACATAGAACCTCATAAGAACCGAGACTGGAATGAGATACCAAGTTACCAACCATAAGTGGGAACACAACAAAACAAACAAGAGAACAGATCTTTTCAAACCTTTAAGCGAGGATTTACAAGAATCACAGGTCTTTCACCAGCAGCATCAGTCATTGCTTTCATGTCCTGCAAATTCAATCGTGACATCTACAATTGAGAAGTGTATATTATACCCCAAAAAAAAAACAAGTCCAAGACAGAATATTCACATCAATTATACAGTTTCCAACAGCATTTTGAGGAGCAATGAGGATGAACATGTCATCTTCTTTATCAACCTCACTAGCACCTGCAGTTTCACGAAAAAGGAAGTCAAAAGAATGGTATTTAAGATATAAAACAACATAGGAAGTCTAGAAAAACAAAGGACGAAAAGAGGGAGTTAAGTTCTGGCTAAGTGTTGTTGTTCTACTCTGCAAAATAGTGCAAGCAATCTCTTACAAGTGTCTGGCAAGGTGGAAGCAGTGAAAAACCTAACCCTGTTTTGGCAGCACAACTGGTTAGATTGGACGTGTATCAGAATATTGGACCCTCCCTCTTATTAAAAAAGGCAACGATCCAGCCAATGAAATATAGGCACTTGTGGACAAAATATAACTCCGAAATGTGATCTTCTGAGATGCTACTACACCCTGGAAGAGAATATCAAATCTATTGGCTATGTACCTCGTCATCTCAATTCATGAACAGATCAGCTTATTACATAATGTTTGATGAAGCTGCTAGAATTTCATTGGCAAAGTTGATCTGGAGATAATGGGCACCACTGAAGGTTAAATTCTTTATATATTTAGCAGATCTACATTGGAAAAGTTCACCTAACTAAGCAAGTCTAGTCTTGTGTGCTCATACAAAGGAATCAGCAGAGTGCTTATTCATGAGTTGTGTTGATGCAATACAAATTAAGGACTTGTCTGGAGTGTAGACAACAGAGAAGCAGTATAGCACCAGCAAAAAGGACCAGCAGTTGTCTGCACAAGCAGAGGTATAAAAGAACAACAAAACTTTGATTCCTTAGTAATCCTGATATCATGGAAAACATGGGCAGAGAGGACTGCTACAGTTTTCAGCATCACATCCAAATCTTCAAAATTCCTACAGGGAAGGGAAGCAACAGACACAACTGGGAGCAGAAACCAGGAATCTTAGTTGGACTAATGTACTTTGATGGTAGTTTTCTGCTGATTACTTGACTAAGCACTCCACCTGAAACTCTTGATTTTCTGTATATTTTTTCCTTTCTCCAGAGGAATGCTTTGCAACATGCAATTATGTGCTCAAAATTATTTTTGGCCATGTTTGTCTCAATTTTAATGCGACAGCAAGAAAATTTTTCTGCGTTATCAAGAAATTTGCAATCAAAAGTCAGTGGCACCTTATGAAATCAAGTCTATCATAGTGATACAAACATCATTTGTCACGTTTTTCTTTAATTTGAAATGTCAAATCTCAACATAGTGCTCCTTGATCAAAAACAGTAGTTTGGCATTTTTTATTTGTTTAAATAAAACTAAGTAATAGTGGTTTGTTTAATTTGATTATTCAATGATGCCCACTGCAATTAATACTCAATAGGAACTGTAGCATACCTACGGCTCCAAAATTAATGAAGGTATCCTTCGCCCCATAGTCACCCCAATCCATGATTTCCAAAATTTTTCTCGTTCCAGCTAGCTGAAGTGGAATACCAGAAAATGCACCTTGTCCCATGGAGCCTTGAACACAAACCTGATATGAGCCATATTGTATCAGCTGAAGCTTATAGGATGGGAGAAACAGTTATCGAATGATATCTTTTGTGGCAAAGATAAGCACCTTCACACGCTTTCCATCATCAGCAAAAGAAAGAGAAAGCTCTCGCACAAGTTCCATAAGCGTTCCTATGCGATAAACATCCTGAAGATAGAAAACGTTTGGTTAACGGTTCACCAGTACTTCAGAAATACTTTCCATTGGACATCAGAATATATATATAAGCAACTATATACTTACCATTTCAGGGTTAAGTTCAGGAATGTTGATGTCTACCTGCATGTTTGGGAAATGGGGATTAGTTGTCAAATTATTCCTCTTAGGTAGTTGAGCAAAAGAAAATGCAAAACCTACCAGATTTTTAACTGTAACAATAAAAAGCAATGAAGCTCACATGATTGTACACTAGAATAACCGTTTGAAAGAAACAGAGCAAACTACAAGGTGCCTCAGTAAAAATACACCGCTATGGCTCCAAAGTCCAAACGTAAAATACATCTACATTTTATAAAAAAAAATGGCAAATAAACCTGCAACCGAGTTTTTTTATCTTCAATAGCATGTCTAGTGGCTTCCAGTACATCGTTGTAGAAGTATCTCCTAATTTCTCTGGAATGTGGAATGTTATTTAATCTTGTTGGAATACCGCGCCATTCCTGCATGTAAGCATTTAAACATATGAAGTTACGAACAATACATGTATAAGTAAAATAAACTTCCCATGAAAGCTTTCCATTGTGAAATGGTGCACATACAATTTTTGAGGCAGCTGTATCCTTAGAATCTTGTGGTTTTCCTGTTAAGTGGAGTTTAAGAATTTATTATAAATAAATACACGAAGTGTCAAAGTTAGCAGTTACAGAAATAGAAAACAGTGAGAATTGGCACAAGGTTGATACAGTTAAATTTTAACAAAGTGAGCATGAATAAAGAAGGAAAGTTTTAGTGAAACCCCGTGGAAGCATAGCTGGAGTGCCATGACACAAAGAATAAATTCCTTTGCTTTATACCAATATGATTCATTGGCATTCCATTGCAAAATAAAATTGATTCATTGGCAATATAGTTACTTTAGTGAATTAAGCATTCTATATTGAAACTTGAAGCTGGTAGTACAAATTTGTGGTAGGGAATACATTGATACACATTAGGTCCCACTGCACCTCCATCTATTGCCACCAGCCACTTTTCAGGTTCCACCCTCCTACACCAATAGACCCCTACTTAAAGCACACCAGCTGCTGTGGCTTCCTGTTGCACTTTCGAGACTGGTGACCTCCAACCTACGAGACTGCTGACATTTGCATACTCGTGTTGGATTAGTATTTGTTAATATTATACTCATCAATGAGCTACCAAGCATTTAGGTTGCCACATCGATATGGTAAACTTTGTTGGTAATGGAGCAAGGCAGGCCAGTGACCAACACAGTAGGATGCTGAGAGACAGTGTATTTTTACCTCACGTAGGCCTCTGACGAGGGTTAAATTCTTCATGTGGGTGATGGAGAAGGAACAATGTCTGATGGTAGATAACCTGGCCAAACGAAGCTGGCCGAATCAGACGACATGTTCTTTGTACTCACAGCAAGAGGAAACTTGCTTCCACTTGATGGTAGCTTGCACCTATTCCACTCAAACCTGGAGGAGGGTGAGAGAGTGGATGGATTTCTCCTTCCAATTGCTGCAGGACGCTGCCTTGAGTCTAGGCCTGGTGGTTAAAGACAAGGATGTTGTTTCGGAAACACTACAGGGAAAACTTCGATACGCAGGTGATGCTGGTCTCATGGATGCTTTCGAAGGAGAGGAACTTGAGAGTTTTCAACCAGGAAAGCCGTTCAGTAGGAAGGTTGTTTCATGATATCAAATAGGAGATCGAAGTTTGGAAGGTGGCAAATTTCTGTAGAGCTCCAGAAGGCATTGGCTGAAGGAAGTCAGTTAGGCTGAATCCAGTTTTCAGTCAGCTGCCATGACAGCTGTTTGTGTTTTTTTCTGTTTCATTGGAGTTTGTTTTCTTGTAGATTCCCTTCTTAATGAAATTTGGATGGTCTGTCTTCGGCCATCTTGGCAATACCTCACCTAGGCCTCAGTCAGAACCCGAAGGCTAACCATAACCTTTACCAGCTTCTTCTCTTCCCAAAATTTCAAAGAACCTTTTTCTAGGCTACTAAGTGATTGAGACATTATAATTCTAGTAATTATACTTTTTAGGAAAAATCATCCATTTTCAAGCCAGATGCTATAGGCTATAATTGAGCTATCATGGTGTTACCACCAATTTTTTCCAACATCCATGAGACTTTTCTTTCTACCAATTCTCCAGTCTGAAATTTTATCTTCACAACTGAATTCCTGGAATATTTCAAGGTAATGAAAAACAGCTGGAACAACGTGCAAGTACTCCCTTAAACAAGTCTCATGTGCAAGTACTTCCTTGATTGTGAGATCACACAAGAGTGCCATTAGCCAGGGCAGAGACAGTCCTAGGTTCAAAGGTGCATGCAATTTTCATGTGTTTTTCATTACTTTTTAAAAAATATCCCCCAGTGTAATATATACTAGTGATCCCAAGGATTGGGCCAGTTGTGGCTCTGCGCCAGCTTAGCCTTACATCCTATGGATGATGTGCTTATAGATACTGATAGCACATTTTAGTTACTAAAAGAAAAATACATGAATGTATGATCCTAAATAAATTCAAAGCAACCGCACAACAGGAAATATGATAGATAATTTGATATGTTGGAGTTGGCTTATTAGTTTTATCAGTGAAAAATAACTGGTTAGTAGAGAAATTCATTTTGTAACTGACCGTTTGTTTTGGCCAACTTGTTTGCTGAAGCATTCTCACAGATCTTCTGTAACAGTGAATCAATTTCATTAAAAACAATCTCCACTTGTCGATTTCCATCAATCTGTATTCTTGCAAATTGAAACAACAACATATTATTTCCAGTTTATTGTTTAGGTAAGTGCTCTGGTATGAAGAAAAATAAACAAGAACCTGATTAAGCAAATCTGAGTATGTTGGGAGAACAGCTTCAGAATTTTGTTTGTAAGTTTCAAGACGGGATTTTACCTGCAGAGAAAGAGAACAAACTTACAATTTAGAATGCAGAGGAATGGAAAAATGCCAGCATAGGCACTCTAGCATTAAAAAGAAGGAAAATATTTAAAATTATAGATATATACAGTAAATAGAATGGGAAGGTTTTCATCCGTTCGCAAAATTGTGCATGCTAGAAGGCATCCATTGCACGGCCAATGAGCTTTTTAAAAGGCAAAATAAACACTGTCTAACGCTTCTTGCAAGTTGTAATTGAAGATAGATTAATAGAATATGACACTTTACTGAATCCACAAACTAATGTAAGTAGGAATTGTAAAGCAGCTGAACATATCTTCATAGTTCAAAATTTGGTCCAAGCTGGTGATTAATCAAAGACAGATGAATGTGCACACATAACAAAATCAAATGCAGTGCCATGCTCTATAGCTAAAGCAAACATCTAACATGACAAAAACAACAACAGAACCTTCTCAAATGTATCATCAGATCGTGTAACAAGCCGAGCAGAAACTTCATCATTCTCCGGAGGGAAGTTCTTTATATGGTAAATTTTGCCAGTCTCAGGATCTAACCTTCTTCCCACACATCTGTCGATTAGAATATCATCAGGAACCTGAATTTAACAGCAAAATTGAACACAAGATGTCAAAGATATCCGTAGTTTGTCAGCTAAGAGAAAAAACAACATAAAATGCATGCCATCATTCTATCGTAAGATTCAAAAACTATAATTACACAACTAAATAACTTGATGAATCCTGAACCCCCCCCCCCCTCCCCTCTTTCCATGACTAAGGTTGCAAATTTGGAAATAAAAAAACTAACTTAAAATTTAATTGTAGTCATCAACTTTTAATTGTTACAACCAATTTAAGTTAGCAAGCAACTTCATGAAACCAAGACAAATTAGAGGTGTAAGGAAGCTCATAATGGAGAAGTATTTGATAAAAACAAACATAAATATTGGTATACCACAATATTAGAAATTTAGAATATTAAAACAAGTGGCATTATGTAAAATTAGTATGTGTGGTCCTACTTATATTTATATGTGGTCGGAATGCCACTAGTAAACCAAGATATTATAGGAAGAAATAATTGTTGATGCATTGTTGAAGTATATTGCCCTCCTTTTCTCAGCAACTAAGGCTTTGATGAACCAGTTGGTTCATAAAGCTCAATTTGGTAGCAAAACCAAGAGATATTGTTTTCATGACCGTTAACATACTGTTAAAACAATAACTTTAGCCCATGTCTAGTGCATATCTTAGGCCTGCAGGAGTCCCTTGTGAGGCGTAATATTGAAGTATGTTTCCCTCCTTTCTTATGAGCTTACTCTTTCAAGTGAATTATATAGTACATGAAACGCAATACATATGACAGTAGATAATATGTGCTGCCCTTAATGATATTTAAAGATATTTAAATGATAAAATATGGACTTACTTCCAGCACAATGAATATATCTGGTCTTATTTTCATACTTTCAAGACTTTGAGCCTGAGCATAACTTCTCGGGTAACCATCAAGAAGCCATCCTTTTTGTGTAACATCTGGTTGTGCTAGTCGTGATACCACCATCTATTTCAGAGAGCAACCCATGAGATAGTTTTCAGAATATCAACCAGCTACAAAGATGGCATACCTGAAAACCAAGCTACATACATCTGTCACAACTTGATCCGGGACTAGCATACCGTTGTCCATATATTCTTTTGCTTTCTTGCCTATTTCGGTGCCTGCAGATACTTCAGCGCGCAGAAGATCCCCAGTTGATATGTGAACCAAACCATACTAGAAACAAACAAAATACAATGGTAGACTTAGAAGACACTTGAATAGAATGACATGTTGCACACTGAGTATAGTGATTTTACAATGAATCCAGAAGCAGTAGCCTAAACATGTATGAAGCGTTTGTAATTGTAATCAAAATGGAGAAATGGGACAACTCCAGGTCACAGGCAAAAGATTTGTCAAATTAAAACAAAATCTATAAAATCTCAGAGCTTCCGTTTAACATGCCCTGCATTGCGACTCTGCTACTACTCCGTTCCACAATATAAACATTTCTAGGTTGTTTAGGAGAGATTAAGTTTAAGAAAAAAGAACAACTATGGTGTCACATAATAAATGACAATAATTTTGAATAGGAAGTAATGGATGGGTCAAGTAGTACTGTGAATCATGCGACAAACTCTTATATTTCGGTATAAGATTCAAATCCAGGAATGCTTGTATTTTGGAACTGAGGGAGTATGATAAATGAAGAATTTGGATCTCTCGAAAATGCAACAGAAAAAAGAATATCAGCGGTTTTCGGTTATACCTTCTCCACGATCGTGCGGCATTGTGTCCCCTTCCCAGACGCGGGTGCGCCCGAGATCATCACCTTCAGCGGTGCCTCCCTCTGCCCCGCCGCCGTCCCCTCCCCCTCCGATGCGCGGCAACGAAGACCCAGCCTCTGCCAAAACAAACGAGCGGTTAGACTCACCCTCACAGGGAAACCGCCACGGCACGCCTAGGGCACATGACCGAATAGAACGAGCGGTCCAAGCCAAAAACCGCACGAACCCTAGGCCAGCGATTCGGGGCGGCCGTTCCGGAGACGGACGAGACGGCCGCGGCGGGGGACGAGGGCGACGCCAGGGCGAGGCAGCAGGCCAAGGATGGGGGCGAGGGGCGCGGGGCGAGCCCGGGGCGGCGGTGGGGCCTCTGCGCGGCCAGTGGGGCGGACGCCGCGGCCGGCGAGGACGACGAGGAGCCCGCCATTTGCGGCGACGAGGAGGAGGCGGAGGCCAAGCCACGAGCGGTGGCAGGCACGCTGCGAGAGAGAGGAGCAGCGGCCGCGTCGCGTCTCGCGTGTGCTTGTGTTGTTGTGCGCGCGCGCGCGTGTGTGGAGGGAAGAGAGAGGTTTATGGATTGGGGGCTCTCGTCGCGCGCTGACGTGGCACCGCTCAGCTCCGCAGCGGCCAGTCGTCCGGGGCGTGGGACCCGCGGTCCGCCTGGAACCGCGCTGAGGTGGAGAACCCAACGAAAATAATGGATGTTTAGAGCGAGAAAATTTTTAGGAGAAGTGTCACGTTAAATGTTTGATTAGATATCGGAACGGGTTTTGGATACGAATAAAAAAATGAATTTCACGGCTAGTCTGAAAACCGCAAGACGAACCTTTTGAACCTAATTAATTCGTCGTTAGCACATGTTGATTACCGTAGCATTTATGGCTAATCATGGACTAATTAGGCTTAAAAGATTCGTCTCAAGATTTCTTCCGTAACTGTGCAATTAGTTTTTTGGTTTATCTATAATTAATGCTTTATTTAGGTGTCCAAAAATTCAATGTGATGTTTTTGAGAAAAAAAATTGGGGAACTAAACAAGGCCTAAGATGGACCTACGGTCCATCCAATTTTGTTCCGAGAAAAATCCATCCTTCCACACTTCAATTCCTTCGTAGGTTGATCTAGACCCGTGGATAGTTATAAATGGGCTAGTGGGCTACCAACTTGTAAGTCTAGCATCCGCTCTAATTGTTTAGAGACTTTGCTACTTGAAACGGAATCACGATAAAGTGGGATAAATTATGAATTAGATGATATCAATTGGTATCATCTGGTACCATCAGCGAGGCAACACGGAGGGCCCGATCAACTATGGGGAGCCATGGTGGGTGGACAGATATCGAAGCTGGCGGAGGGGAGCAGCACGAGCGGAGAACGAGTCTAGTGGCGTCATCGGTGGAGATCGATGCTGGAGGAGGGGAGCAACGAGTAATGGGGACGCAGGCATACGGGGCAGCAGAGCCATGGCGCGAGCACTGGGAGAGCGTCGGCGACTAAAGAGCATGAAGGAGCAGCATCGCGGGCACAGAGGAGCGACACTAATGCGAAGACTCCCGTCTGGGCAGGAGTTTGTGCCGTAAATTTTCTGGTTTCAAAAATACACATGTATTTAGAGACTTGATGTAATATATATGGTGTGTGTTTGTCACGCAAAGGACAAACCAAACATTGCTGCTCCAAACTCTAGTGACTCTACTCAGGCATAAATTTAGGGCTATGTGACACACAAAACCTCTTTCCTTCTTGAAAGTGCATCTAGGCTCTTAATTTGTTTTGGTGATTAATGACAATCAAATGATGAGGACTAATGATATGTGTGAGAATGTCAAGGTATAAATAGTCCTCATGAAAAAGTTGCCGTTTCACCGCCCACGTGAAAATGGAAGTAAAATCGGTATATTTGTGTTGGCGTGTGTATTAACTTTGAATTTGAGTCAACTAGGAATGCCGTACTATAAAGAGGGGTGCGCAAATGAAATCTAGGAATGACTCTGGTGCTCGGAAATATTTTTAAAGTTCATCTTTTGCTACCTTTTTAAGTTGTGCTAGAATTTACGGAAGTTCCGAAGGTACTGTCAGAACTTCCGAAGGAGCCAAAATCGGTTTTGTGTGTTTGACGAAAGTTCCGAAGGAGACCTTCGGAAGTTCCGAAGGAGCCAGAATTGGTTCTGTATGTTTGACGGAAATTCCGAAGGAGCCAGAATTGGTTCTGTATGTTTGACGGAAGTTCCGAAGGAGCCAGAATCGGTTCTGTAAGATTCACGGAAGTTCCGAAGGTCTTGACCGAAACTTCCGTTGACTTGACTTTTCGCAGTTAACTTTGAATTTTTTAAGTGTTGGGGGCTACTATTTTGAACTGACCGAAAGTTCCGAAGGAGACCTCCGAAAGTTCCGAAGAGGGAATCTTTTGCCCCCAACGGGTAGAAATTGAGAGGGGGTATAAATACCCCCCAACCCCTCAAGCTAGGGTTGCTGCTTCAGTTGTTCATCTCTATGCCCTTGGCTTGCATTTCTTGATATCTATTTTGAGCCTTGCTTTCTCACTTCCTCCTCTCCGCAGATCTAAGTGATTTGGATTTTGTGTGTGTGAGAATTGGTTGGTTTGAGTTGGTTTGAGTGCTTGGTGTTGACTTCATGAGAAAATTCTTGAGCACTAGATTTATCCCCAAGATCTCTTTGCTAGCTTATTACTCTTGGTGGTTGAGGACACCTAGACGGCTAGGCATCGTTCCTAGAGCCGCCAAAGTTCTTGTGGTGCGTCGAAAAAGGTTTGTAAAGGTTGGGTCTCACCTCCGAAAGGGAAGAAACACCTCGAGTGAGGAGGAGTGCACGAGTGCAACCCCGAGGAAAGGGTTGTGGAACACGGCTCAAGTTTGAGCTCCTCAACGGAGAGTACAATCCCCTCAAGGATTGGAACTTCGGTAAAAAGTCTCCGTCTACACTTATGGTGAAATCTCTCTAACTTGTGATTTTTGAGCTTTGCTTTTGGTTGCCGCGCGTACTCTAGTTGTTGTTTGTGCAAAGCTTGGAGGTGGTTTGCTTATTTGAGGTTTGGTTGGCTAGATCTACTCCTTTCTCGTTCTAGATCTGGTGCTGTCAGAAGTTCCGAAGATCAACGGAACTTCCGAAGGCCGAAAGTTCTGAAGCCTCTGTCCGGAACTTCCAAAAGTCTTAGCTTTCGCTTTTTAGGTTTATTTTTTAAATCGCCTATTCATCCTCTCTCTAGGCCTTGATATACTCTTTCAATTGGTATTAGAGCCTAATCTCCCTATTAGGCTTAACCGCTTGGAGAGATCATGTCGGGAGAAAGGAAGGGTGATGATGCGATTATTCCTCATGGCCGAAGCGGTGATTACTCCGCCGTCGGGCATGAATACTCTACATCTACATCCTATTCCTCTTATAGCGGTAGAGCACCGTACTTCAATGGTACGGAGTATGCCGCTTGGAAGCATAGGATGAAGATACACTTAAAGTCTATTAACCCATCTATTTGGAGGATAGTCAAAAATGGCTATGTTTTGCATAATCCAACGGCGCCCACCGAAGAAGATGACAAGAATGAGCATAAGAATGCTCAAGCTACCAATGCATTGCTTACTGCATTGAGTTCAAGTGAGTTCAACCGGGTCGATGGGATCGAGAGCACCAAGAAAATTTGGGACACCCTCCGCAATGTCCATGAAGGCGATGGGGTGCGTGAATCGAAGGTGGAAATCTTGAAGGGACAATTGGAGAGGTTTGTGTTGAAGCCGGAGGAGACCCCAAGTGAGATGTACGACCGGTTGAGCAAGATCGTCAACGAGATCAAGGGACTTGGGTACAAGGACATGACGGATAGTTATGTTGTGAAGAAGATGCTCCGTGCCATGACACCAAGGAACTCACACGTGAGCGTGCCGACTTCAACACCTTGACACCTCATGACGTGCTTGGGCGAATCCTCGCTCCTTGATGGAGCAAGAATCCAAGGATGCTTACAACTTCATCTCTCAAAGCTCAACAACGAAAAAATAAGACATAGCCTTGAAAGCCGTCAAGGAGGCCGAGGTTGATGAAGAGTATACTTCTCAAGCCGAGGATGACATGGCATTGTTCGTCCGACGGCTTGGGAAGTACATGAGGAGAAGCGGCTTCTTCAAAGGGAGGCACCTCCAAGTCAAGTTTCAGCAAGTCAAGGGGAAGGCACTCATCACGCAAGTGTTTCGAGTGTGGTGAAACCAGACACTCCATCGCCGAGTGCCCCAAGCTCGATGACGACAAGAAAAAGAAGAAGGAGAGGCACTTCAAGAAGAACAAGGGCAAGCATGGGAAGAAGGAGGAAACAGGGCAAGCTCATATCGGTGATGAGTGGACCTCCGACTCCGAGAGCAACTCAAGCTCAAGTGATGAAGATGGAATGACAACCGTCGCCATCAAGTCTTCACCACCACCGCCACCAACCCTCTTCATCTATGATAGCGACAATGACGCTCCTCTTTGTCTTATGGCAAAAGAGCGCAAGGTATCACCTTCCTCAAAGTTATTTAGTCATCACTTGATTGATGAAATTTGTGGGAGTGATGATGATAAGGTTGAAGATGAGTTTGTCGATGAGCTAAGCAAGGAGTCCTTGCCAACCATGTGCGAATTGCTTGACACTATTGAGGGTCAAGAGTCCCTTCTCGAGAAGCAAGAGGATATGCTCATTCGTGAGAAAGAGCGTAACCTTGAACTCGATAGTGAACTCACTAAGGAGAGATAGAGATATGAGACACTTGTGCGTCTTTACAAAGACACCAAGGACTCATGCTCACTACTTGAGGAGTCAAATGTGAAGCTTCTAGAGAAGGTGTAAAGCTTGGAAAAGGCATAGCACTCTCTAGAGGATAAGCTTAACACACTCAACAAGTGCTCTCCCTCCCTTAGTGAGATATCTAAAAACTCAAAGGAGTCAAATAATGAGCCATGTGTTAAATGACCATGACCTTAATGCTTGCACCTCAAACGCCAAGGCCGTGAAAGCCTTGACCGCTCAAAATGAGAAGCTCATGGGGTTACTCAACAACAGGCTTCTCAAGTGCCACATGGGTAGTAAGGCCCTAAAGGAGTACCTCGGGTACCAACGTGACAACCACAACCGTGAAGGCCTTGGGTACATTCCTCCACCTAAGGGAAGACTTGATAGGAGTGTGATGATCAAGAAGATCAAAGGGCTTGACAACTTTGTCAAGGCCAAAAGTATCCTCCCTATTACTCATATGCCTCATTGTTCGTTTGATACATCTTATGTTCTTAGAAGGAATGCCAATGGTCGTGTTGTGGCTCGCTATGTTGGTCCTTGGGGCAAACATATTTCTATCAAGAGAGCTATTTGGGTGCCAAAAGCACTTGTCACTAACATAAAAGGACCCAAGCAAGTGTGGGTACCTAAAGCAAGAAGTTGAACTATTGTAGGAATATGTGTCCGGTGGAAGGAGTTGGGTGATCGATAGTGGTTGCACCAACCACATGACCGGAGAAAAGTCGATGTTCTCATCTCTTGATGAAAATGGATCCTCTCAAGAGAACATCGTCTTTGGAGACAATGGTAAGGGAAAGGTCGTTGGATTGGGTAAGATTGCAATCTCCAATGACCTCTCTATCTCAAACATTTTTTTAGTAAAATCTCTAAATTACAATGTTCTTTTCGTTTCTCAATTATGCAAGCTTGGATATAATTGTCTATTTACCGATGTGGATGTGATCGTCTTTGGAAGGAATGATTCCTCAGTGGCTTTTAGAGGTGTTCTCAAGTGCAAGCTTTATCTTGTTGACTTCTCTTCGGAAAAAGTGAACCTTGAGACATGTCTAGTGGCCGAGTCCAACATGGGGTTGTTATGGCATCAGAGACTAGCCCATGTTGGAATGAGAAATCTTCACAAACTTCTAAAAGTGGATCACATTGAAGGACTAATAAATGTATATTTTGAGAAAGATAGGGTGTGTAGTGCATGTCAAGCCGGGAAACAAGTTGGAGCGCGACACCTAGTCAAGAATGTGATGACCACCACAAGACCTTTGGAGCTTCTACACATGGACCTCTTCGGGTCGATTGCTTACATAAGCATCGGAGGTAACAAATATGGCCTTGTAGTGGTAGATGATTTTTCACGTTACACTTGGATTTTCTTTTTGCATGATAAGAGTGAGACACAAGAAATATTCAAGAAGTTTGCAAGAAGAGCCCAAAATGAGTTTGATGTCAAGATCAAGCAAATCCGAAGTGAATTTAAAAACACCAACATTGAAGAATATCTTGATCATGAAGGCATCAAGCATGAGTTCTTCGCTCCCTACTCCCCACAACAAAATGGTGTAGTAGAGCGGAAGAATAGAACACTTATAGAGATGGCGAGGACCATGTTAGATGTGTACAAGACGTCGGATCGGTTTTGGGCCGAAGCCGTCAACACCGTATGTCACGCCATCAACCGGTTGTATCTCCATCGCCTTCTAAAGAAGACTACCTATGAGCTTCTTACCGGTAACAAACCGAACATCTCATACTTTTGAGTTTTCGGTAGTAAGTGTTTTATTCTTAACAAGAAGGCATTAGCATCCAAATTTGCGCCTAAAGTGGATGAGGGGTTCTTGCTTGGCTACGTGTCAAACTCGTGTGCATACCGTGTTTTCAACAAGACCTCCGATGTTGTTGAGATCGTGCGTGATGTGACGTTTGACAAAACTAATGGCTCCCAAAAGGAGCAAGTTGATTCTCATGTGCTAGATGAAGAAGAAATACCCTACGAAGCTATACGGAGGATGGCTATTGGGGATGTATGTCCTCAAGTGTCAAATAGAGATGACCCTTTTTCATCAAGACATGTTGAGTCATCAACATCACAAGTGCAAGAACCACCGTCATTAACAATCCATGAGCAAGATGAAGAAAGCCGTGAAGATGTACCACAATTACCACATCCAAGAGTTCATCAAAGCATCCATCGTGACCACCCCACCGACAACATCCTTGGTGATATAAATAGAGGGGTAACAACTCGATCTCGTGTCGCAAATTTTTGTGAACATTACTTGTTTGTTTCCTCTATTGAGCCACTTAGGGTGGAAGAGGCACTTGAAGACGCCGATTGGGTAATGGCCATGCAAAAAAAAACTCAACAACTTCACACGCAATCAAGTGTGGTCGCTAGTAGAACGACCACAACAAAACATGATTGGTACAAAATGGGTCTTCCACAACAAACAATATGAAAACGGCGTTGTTACACAAAACAAGGCAAGGTTAGTGGCGCAAGGTTTCACACAAATCGAGGGACTCGATTTTGGTGAAACTTTCGCGCCGGTTGCTAGACTTGAGTCAATTCAGATATTACTTGCTTATGCAACTAATCATGACTTCAAGCTATACCAAATGGATGTGAAGAGTGCCTTTCTTAATGGGCCTATTAATGAGTTAGTATATGTGGAACAACCGCCGGGCTTTGAAGACCCCAAGTACCCAAATCACGTGTATAAGCTTCACAAAGCGCTCTATGGGCTTAAGCAAGCTCCTAGAGCATGGTATGAATGCTTTCGTGATTTTCTTGTGAAAAATGGCTTTGAAATAGGCAAAGCCGACACTACTCTCTTTACTAAAAGACATGGAAAAGATTTATTTGTGTGCCAAATATATGTTGATGACATTATATTTGGTTCTACTAACCAAGCTTTTAGTGATGAGTTTAGTAGGATGATGACTAAGCGTTTTTAGATGTCCATGATGGGCGAATTGAAGATCTTCCTCAGTCTTCAAATCAAGCAATTAAAGGAGAGAACATTTATTTGCCAAACTAAATATGCTAAGGACATGCTCAAGAAGTTTGACATGGAGAATGCCAAACCGGCCCGTACACCCATGCCTTCAAATGGGCATCTTGACCTCAACGAGTAAGGTAAAGACGTCGACCAAAAGGTATACCATTCCATCATTGGATCCTTGCTTTATCTTTGTGCATCTAGGCTAGACATTATGCATAGCGTATGTATGTGTGCAAGATTTCAAGCCGCTCCCAAGGAATGTCATCTTGTGGCCGTTAAGAGAATCCTTAGGTATATAGTTCATACACCTAATATTGGTCTTTGGTATCCTAAGGACGCACGGTTTAATATCATTGTTTATTCCGATGCGGATTATGCCGGGTGCAAGATGGATAGGAAGAGCACATCGGGAACTTGCCAATTCTTGGGTTGGTCCCTTGTTTCTTGGTCTTCCAAGAAGCAAAACTCCATCGCCCTATCCACCGCCGAGGCGGAATACTTTTCGGCGGGGAGTTGTTGTGCTCAATTGCTTTGGATAAAGCAAACTTTGCAAGACTATGGCCAAAATGTGAGTAAAGTGCCCCTTCTATGTGACAATGAGAGTGCCATCAACATTGCCAACAATCCCGTCCAACACTCTCGCACAAAACACTTAGATATCCGCCACCACTTCCTAAGAGATCACTCCACCAAGGGCGACATAGAAATTTCTCATGTGGGAACCGAAAAACAATTGGCGGATATTTTTACCAAGCCCTTAGATGAGAATAGGCTTTGTGCCTTAAGGAGTGAGCTAAATATCTTGGATTCTCGAAATGTGGCTTGATATGTTGCATGCATGCATAGCACAGTGTGACAAATTGCTTATTCAATTCATGAATGATCACTAATCACTCTTGTGTGCATAAATTGAATCCATGTACTCTTGGAGCTTCATTTTGTATAAATGTTGGTTCTAGCACAATTTATATGGATTCATACATGCCCCTCCTAGGAAGGGTAATATGTGCATATTTTATCTCATGGATTCATACATGCCCCTCCTAAGAAGGGTAATATTCATGTGCATATTTTATCTTATGCTTCAATATGATAAATTGCAACATGATTTGAATGTTTGTGGTTTAGCTAGTTGCATTCTCATAATGGATCAATGTGTTTCAATTATACTCTTCCAAGTCATCAAAATGTCTTTGGTCGAGTCTTCCCTTCGAAAAATTAAGTTTTTAGAGTCCTCCTGGAATCTTCGAAAGTTCTGGTCAGGATGACCGGAAGTTCCGGAGATCTTACAGAACGGAATTCCACTCCATCGAAAGTTCCGGTCAGCCTGACCGGAAGTTCCGAAGCCTCCAAATTTGGTTCTGTACCTTTGACGAAAGTTCTAGTGAAGGTGACCGGAACTTCCGAAGGGGCCACCAAGTACATAAAGGGGGAGGCCGTGGGGAGGGTAAAAGTTTTTCACTTTTTACCTTACCCCACGGTTCTAACCTTAGTTCTTCACCCTCCACCAAAACTAGGGCTAGATCCAAGTTCGTTGGAGGATCTTTGCACTCCACGTGGTGTGGAGGCGGATTTGAAGCCTCCAAGGGACGATCTCCTCCAAGTTCTAACCAAGTTCTTCGTCTCAAAGTATTCTCTTTGGTTTCTCCATGGTTCTTCCTTAGATCTACATTCCTTGGGACAATGCCTTTGGATTCCGCTTGGTAGACCTATAGATCCGTGGTTATAGAGTACTTTTCTAAGGTCTATTCACAATTTCCACGGTTGAATCATGCAAATCTTGAATTTGGGGTTCGGGTTTCAACCCCTTCGGAAGTTCCGAAGGGTTGACCGGAACATCCGGTCACCGGAAGTTTCGACGGCTGTTTCAGAAGTTCCGAAGAGGATTTAACGCCGAGCACCATCTCATGCTTTGCATTCCTAGAGTACTCCAATCCTTATTTTCTTGTTCTTGTTTGTGTGAAAGGATCATGGCTCCAACAAAAAAGTTTTCCAGCTGGCAAAAGGGAAAGAGGGTTCGCACTCCCACCTCCTCCTTAAAGAATGCCACTGACGGTGATTGGTCTCCCAGCGACTATGAGCATGTCCCTCAAACAGAGAGGGTGAATCTTGGAGGAAGGTTGCTAGAGAGAAGAACCACAACCAAGGTGCCAGCAGGGCGATTTGATCCAACCAGACAGGGTTTTTGTACTGGGACGTGGTTGGTCCCCTGTACATTCACAGGCTAGTTGACAACAGAGGCAGTGTGACCAACTGGAACAAGAAGGTGGAAGATCTTGTGAGGGCCAGATCTCAGAGTGGGCCAAATGCGACAAGGTCTGCCTCAGATAGTCACTTCTGGACCTAGTTTCAGCAGGACTTCTATGAAACAGTGATCATGGCAAAACAACACAAGACTGTCCCAATGCAGTGGATAGACTGGGATGGTCTGCGCCGGCTGGATGTTCCCATGGTCAATCAGATCATCAGCATCTGCAGGCGTATGTACCTCTTAGAGATCATGGAACTTGAGCATGATTGGTGTGAGGAAATAATAGCTCAGTTCTATGCTACAGTGTACTTTGGAGGACCTGAGGGAAACACCATGTTTTGGATGACACAGGGAAGGTGGTACAATATCACCTATAATGACTTTGTGGTCCTTTTCGGCTTTGATAAGTACCATGTAGACATCTAGAACAAAGTACATAGCGAAGATGTTCTTGTTGATGGCATGTTGTCCAGCATGTACATTCCTGGAGGCAGTTCAGACTTGGGGGCAGTAAAAGAACTCAAGTTTACCTTTGTCTATCTCAACAGGATGTTGAGGAAGACCCTTACTCCCAAGGACAGTGATGCTAGCCACATCAACTCCTACACTCGCAACATTCTTCGCAAGATGAGGCTCCGAGATCCCTTCAATGTGCCTAGGTTCATTTGGGATGAAATTTGCAATACCTCTGTCACTCACAGAAAGGGTCTAGGCTACTGTTCTTACATCATGTTTATGATTGAGATTGTCACCGGGACCACCTTTGTCAAGGATGTCAAGCACACTAAACTTGGTCTTCGCCTGGATCAGCCAATCTATGAGTCTGGAGGAAGAAGGGAGCAAGGAGGCACCAGTCAGGCTGGTGGTTCTAGCCAGGCTGGCGGATCCCGACAGCGTGATATTCCTAGTTCTTCTCGGGGTCGCGCCAGAGCTTCAAGTCAGCAGAAGTCCTCCTCCCCAACCAAGTTCTTAAAGAAGATCTTTTTATCTACTCCTCCAACAACAGCATCCTTGTCAAGGAAAGGAATGCAAGGAACAAGAACACTCAGAGGTTGAAAGAGATCCAGAAGCATCTCAACTTGCCACATTCTGACACTAGATCTGAAGGCCAAGTGAGTGAGCCAGAGCTTCAAGTCATCAGAAGTCCTCATCCCCAACCAAGTTCTTAAAGAAGATCTTTTTATCTACTCCTCCAACAACAGCATCCTTGTCAAGGAAAGGAATGCAAGGAACAAGAACACTCAGAGGTTGAAGGAGATCCAGAAGCATCTCAACTTGCCACATTCTTACACTAGATCTGAAGGCCAAGTGAGTGAGCCAGAGGTGCCAGAGCTTCAAGTCATCAGAAGTCCTCCTCCCCAACCAAGTTCTTAAAGAAGATCTTTTTATCTACTCCTCCAACAACAGCATCCTTGTCAAGGAAAGGAATGCAAGGAACAAGAACACTCAGAGGTTGAAGGAGATCCAGAAGCATCTCAACTTGCCACATTCTGACACTGGATCTGAAGGCCAAGTGAGTGAGCCAGAGGTGTGGCAGTGGGAGTCTGAAGAGGAGTTTGATCCTGACACACATGCACCCCTCAACTGAGTCATCACTTGTTTCCTCACTTCTTCTCTTTTTGGTGTCTTGATGTCAAAGGGGGAGAAGTAATCTATCTACCTCTCTAGTGTCGTCTCTAGTGTCGAGTTGGTTGGAACACTTGAACTATTTGCATTGCATGGCATTCATCAAACTATCTGCATCACATGTTTAATTTGCATTGTCTATGTGGTGGAACAATCATTATTTTCTATTCGTTTAAGACTATGTGATGAGATGTAATATTATTTGTGAGCTTGCTATTTCTATTTCTATATCTATGCTTGCTTGCATTTGTGCTTATTGAAAGATGCAAGGTATAAGGGAGCTACTCTATGCGTATAATGCATACCTTAAGGGGGAGCTCAATCTTTACCTTGTGTCAAAATTTCGTCAAATTTATTCAATTATCTCGTGTAAATCAAATAGTTGTCATCAATCACCAAAAAGGGGAGATTGAAAGTGCATCTAGGCCCCTAATTTGTTTTGGTGATTAATGACAATCAAATGATGATGACTAATGATACGTGTGAGAATGTGAAGGTATAAATAGTCCTCATGAAAAGTTGTCGTTTCACCCCCCACGTGAAAAGGGAAGTAAAATTGGTATATTTGTGTTGGCATGTGTATTTACTTTGAATTTGAGTCAATTAGGAAAGCCGTACTATAAAGAGGGGTGCGCAAATGAAATCTAGGAATGAATCCGGTGCTCGAAAATATTTTTGAAGTTCATATTTTGCTATCTTTTTGAAGTTGTGCTGGAATTTACAGAAGTTCCAAAGGTACTGTCGGAACTTCCGAAGGAGCCAAAATCGGTTCTATGTGTTTGACGGAAGTTCCGAAGAAGACCTTCGGAAGTTTCGGAGGAGCCAGAATCGGTTATGTATGTTCGACGGAAGTTCCGAAGGAGACCTTCAGAAGTTCCGAAGGAGCCAGAATCGGTTCTGTATGTTCGACGGAAGTTCCGAAGGAGGCCTTCGGAAGTTCCGAAGGTGCAAGAATCGGTTCTGTAAGATTCATAGAAGTTCCACAGGTCTTGACCGGAACTTCCGTTGACTTGACTTTTCGTAGTTGACTTATAATTTTCTAAGTGTTGGGGGCTGCTATTTTGAACTGACCGGAAGTTCCGAAGAGGGAATCTTTTACCCCCAACAGGCAGAAATTGAGAGAGGGGTATAAATACCCCCCAACCGTCAAATTAGGGTTGCTGCTTTACTTGTTCATCTCTATGCCCTTGGCTTGCATTTCTTGAGATCCACTTTGAGTCTTGCTTTCTCACTTCCTCCTCTCCACGGATCTAAGTGATTTGGATTTTGTGTGTGTGAGAGTTGGTTGGTTTGAGTGCTTGGTGTTGACTTCGTGAGAAAATTCTTGAGCACTAGATTCATTCCCAAGATCTCTTTGCTAGCTTATTACTCTTGGTGGTTGAGGATAAATAAACATTATTAATATAGTATAAAATCACATAAATAAACATTATTAATATAGTAAAGAATCGTGAAATTAAAGTATTAAAAAGTATGAATACCTTAAGTTATTGATGAGAAATACCCATTGTATTTTATAAAATGAGCTTCTATGATTATTTCTTGAAGCAGCGTCATCAATGATATTTTAGAGATCAATATTGTCCAAGTATTCTTTTTGATATGACACATAGCCAAGTCATTATATCTTATCTTTTCTGTGTAGTAGTTAATCTCAAATAGTTCTTTAGTAATTTTAATTTAAAAAACTTATTTCTGGGCTTGTATTTGATAACAATATGCAACCATAATGACCCGAAGAATCTCATGTGCTAACATCATTTCATTTGGCAAAGTTACTTGCAACACTTCTAATTCAAAGAAAAAATCATAGAAATCAACATCAAATGAGTCATCATAAGAAAAGGTTCCACAAAAGTAGTGCAACACATCCATAAATCGTTATCATCCAAAAACTTTATATTTTTTTAGAGTAAGAAACAAACCAAACACATTGTTAAATGCCTTCAACTGTTAGGTTGCTGATCTGCTTTTGTGGTGTTGTTGGGTTGTTGGCTGCTTATCTACTTTTGCGGTGTTGCCTGTTGGCCTGTTTAGCGAATTAGGCCCTGCTTAGTTCCAAAAAACTTTTTTCAAAAACATCATATCAAATTTTCAGATATCTAAATAAACTATTAAATATACATGAACATTAAAACTAATCACACAGTTATGGGAAAAAAATATGAGACGAATCTTTTGAGCCTAATTAGGACGTGATTAGCCATAAGTGCTACAGTAACCAACATGTGCTAATGATGGATTAATTAGACTCAAAAGATTCGTCTCGCGGTTTTCAGGCGGAATCTAAAATTTCTTTTGTAATTAAACTACGTCTAATATTTCAAATATGAATCAAAAAATTTGATGTGATGTTTTTGCTAAAAGTTTTTGCAAAGTGAACAAGGCCTTAGCAACGCGTGTGGGCTGCTGTCTGCTGTAGTGCTCGACTGCTCGTGCATACAGCTCCTGTAGGCTGCAAGTCACGTAGTGATCAATCCAAGAACGGGGCAGGATCGATATGTCATATGATGCTCACGCGGGAATGGAATTGTGCGTACTTTTACCGTGGGGGTGCACGCGAATGCAAATATGTTGTGTTGCTCAGCCTCTGCTGCTGCCGGCGGCGACATGCGAGAGGCAACTCGAGCATTCAGTGTGTGGGCGCTCGTGGGGCCCTGACTCGCTACTGATCTAATCTAGCCGTAGACTCGCGGCCGATCAAATACGAACAAAACAGCTGAACAGAAGCCCTACCGACTTCAACACCAATTGATTATTTTTCCTTGATGTCTTACGGGTGTGGTCTTACGGGTAATGGCCCCCATCTGACATGGCCCCTAGGCCGTCGCCCCCTTTGCGTAGAGCCTGCCATGTGCCTAGGATGGTGGAACTATGGAAGCGGTGCCACACCACCTTGATCCAAGCCGTTCATGGCAGGATCTAGTGAGAAGGTAGCGGGCGACAAGGCAAAGGAGGGTGGATCTAGCAGTTAGCGCGATTGGCAGCAGTGGAAGGTGGCAACGGGACACAAGGCGACAGCGGAGACGACAAATGGTGGTTGTTGATCTGGCTTCCTATGTCCAGATTTGGCATGTGAGGATGGAGTGACGAGTGTAGGGTCAACTTGATGGGTTTTGCAGCAACGGGGAGTGTGCATTCAAATAGCTTGCTACAATGGCAAAAGCTAGGTGGAGGATATTGCACTATCGAGGGTTTGAGGCGGTGCATGGGGTGGGAACTAAGGCAAGGAAGACAACCGCGATAGCTCATGGGAGCATGGCTTGGATCGTCCTCGATTTCTGACAACATGACAATTCTCTCTTCTAAATTGAGGACCTCCCTTGCTATGGTCGATTTATTTCGGTTGTGGAGAGCTCTATTCATGGGGAGATGGAAGTGTTGGTGGGGGAAGGGAATGTGGCATCGTCGCCTACTTCAGATGGTCCATGAGAGTTGTGTAACCACATTACTAGTTTAGCAAGACTAAAGCTAACTTACAAGCCTTTCTCTCTCCAACCATAACACAACCAAGTTAACCCTTTTACATGAACTAAGGACAAAAATATAAGTAAGGTGCTATGTGTAAGTAGGTCTACCCCTTAGAAGGATTGGGCAATGTGACTCTAGTCCTTCTAGAGAGTGGAAGTACTACCTCCATATTTTTTTATATGACGCCGTTGACTTTTAGGTCCACGTTTGACCATTCGTCTTATTCAAAAAAATTATATAATTATTAATTATTTTGTTACAATATGATTTATTATTATAGAAATTTTAAGTATGTATTATAATTTTGCATATTTGGATATAAATTTTGAATAAGACGAATGGTCAAACGTAATCCTAAAAGTTAACGTGTCATACATAAAAATATGGAGGGAGTATTTTATCAGGGGCATCCGGTTGCGCGGGGGGTGGCAAGTATATCTTCTTTCAATCATTGGGCATGTCTCCTCTCGACAGGAAATGTAGTCTTATCAGTGACATCCAGTTGCGTGCCACGAAGGTGGCAAGTCTATCTTCTTTTTATCGTTGGGCATGTCTTCTCTCGACAGGAAACATTAGTGTTGTGTGCTTGCTATGTTAGCATGTGGAGCAGTTGTTTTATTTTTTCCCTCGTATATCCTTGAAAGGTTATAATTTTGTAAATTTTTCTGCTATATCAATATGTAACTTCTCGTCAGTTTGATTTGGGTCATTTCCAATTTTTTTCTTTTGGGGGGGGGGTAGTAGGGGGGCTTCAACTATACACTTGCTTGAATTTAAATTATGCCTCTAATCATGAAATTTACTATGTGATCTACAAATAAAAATAAATTATAAATAAAACTTTTATATACATATTCTTAGCGATCTGAAAGCTAATGTTGACAAATAAACTTTCATGAAAAACCTTGGAATCAACTCTAGACTTAAGGTTAAATTTTGGCTTATAAGTATAAGCATAAGCCAAAATATGGGATGTTAATGTTACAAGAAGATATTAAAACCTTGATTTTCAATAAAACCTCTAAAGTGCGACTTTAGAAATAAAGAAAATGTACATATGTATACCTTGAAGTACTATCTTAAGAACATCAACTTATCGATTTTAATTAAATCTGTTCTAATATAAAATTGATAGTCAAAGTTTTAAAATTTTGACTAAATTTTGTTCTGGTATCAAATATTGATATCTAGAGGGAGTACTTTGGGAAGTCATCGGCATTTCTGGGCATGTGTATCCTCTGAATAAAACTTCAATTCCTGCACTGGCATAGTGACATTGGGTGCACCAATGTTCAAAAAGGTTTTGTTTGATCGGGAGGCTAACTTGCTTTGCTAGTCAAAAATCAATTGTACGCCATATGCATGAAATTTCTACGCAGTGATGATATACTGATATGTGGTAGCTTTGCTCATTCGGTACTCTACTTCAATTCTACATTAAGTTGTAGCTAGGCAGGAGTACGGTCCAGATTTCCCTTTGTTATGTATATGAAGTACAATATCTTCCTGCTTACTCCCCCGTAACTTAATAAACCAAACTTTTGGTTTTCGTGCCTAGCGTTTAACCATCATTTTATTTGAATTTTTTTAAGGAATTAAAAAAAATAGTCACATGTAGAGTACTATTCATAATTTATCATCTAATAAAAACAAAAATATTAATCACAAAACTTTTTTAAATAAGACAAAGAGTCAAACATTCTAGATAAAAAGTTAAAAATTGGTTTATTTTAGGATGAAGAGAGTATCTATCGACACGAGTCCAGAGTCATGCAATACAGATCTTAGTAAGTTAGGAGGGGTCAACGTCCCACCAAAAATGATTTGTGTGTGTTCATTTCTAGCACATCATGCAAGCCTCCAAAGAAATTCAACAAATGCGTTTTTTCTTTAGCTGCCAATCTGCCACAGTTTCGGATTAAAACTTTCATCTTGTTACTCGCTGTTATACTCTGTTCCAAATTATAATACCTTTTAATTTTAAGCAATTTTATAGTACTTAAAAAGGGTATTAGGAGGTACCACTTTTTCTATATAAATTTCGTATTATCAAATTTTAGACAAATATTTTGATACCTCTCGGTATCTACTCAAGGATGGTAAAATTTCTTTAATTTTACTTAGATTCATGTGGATTTTAATAAATCTAAGTACATATATAAAAATGTATATTGATTTGGAGCACAAGATTTTATAATAGGAAACAGACGGAGTAATGGTGTTAGCATAGGGGTGGACAGAAAGCTCGTGGCTCGTTAGCTCGTTTGACTCGTGACAAACTCGGCTAGGCTCGACTCGGCTCGTTTTATTTTTCTAACAAGCCGAGCTAGCATTTAGCTCGTTAGAGATAACGAGCCAGCTCGAGCTAGCTCGTGAGCTGCTCGCGAGCCTAACGAGCTAGACCAAAGACATGCTATTCACCGGCGTTCATTGATTCCACCCCGAAATGCATGTGTTCAGTACTTCATAGGTTCACCATGTGATATGTTGGTTTAAACATTAATATTTAGATACAATTTCATATGATTTTCATGTTTGAACTAAAAATTTGCTTATATAAGCTATTGAAAATATTGTTTAAATTCACTTTACATGCATGGCTCACAAGACTAACGAGCCGAGCCGAGCTGGGTTTTTAGCTTGTTACGATAACGAGCCGAGTCGAGCCAGCTCGTTATCTTAACGAGCTAACCGAGCCGAGCCGAGCTGGCTTGTTATCCACTCCTATGTTAGTAGGATTTTAGTGGCCTAAACATTTTTAATTTCTAAACACCCAAAATTCACATAGCTAGGACTAAAACTGCACTACCGTATTTATTTTTACATATGGATTTTAGGTAGGGATGGGCATGGGTCAGCACATGGGTAATCTGTAACCGACTCTAGTTGTAGTAGATAAACTAAGTTTAAGTTTTATCGTTGAGATAGGTGGCGAAGGGCTAAGGGTGATAGCGGTCAAGGCAGATGGCGCGAGGCAAGGAGTCGGTGTCGGGCAACAGAGGGGGCAGTGAAAAACAACGCGACATGGCGGCTACTGACTGGCGGTGGAGGGCGCAACACGGCATGCCTTTCTTTCGTCTCAGAGCATCCCCAAGATACTAGATATATGACTAGCTAAGCTAAATTTTAGCTATTGTGTGAAAAGAAACAATCTACAAGAGAGAAGCTATATAACCTGTAGGTTGTTGGAATGACAAAATTTTTCCCTCTTGTTAACGCCATAAATTGCCGTTAAGAATTAATGCATGATTGGAGACCGAATCGGATAAGAAAAGGAGAATCGGTTAGGAAAGAGGTTGAAGACAGAACGAAGTCAGCCGATAGAATCTAAATTGGACAGGGATTAGGAGTCCGATTGGGACCGAGAGTTTTAGAGATAAATTCGGTACTAATCAGAGTCCGTGTAAATTAGTTTTATGTTTATCTTAGAGTTTGTTTAGGATTTTATATCTAATTATAGTCCGAGTGTAACAGATTAGTTGTTAACACGGATCCATATCCGGTTAGGTTAATTAGGTTCTGGGATATAAATAGTTGATCCTGCAGTTTTGTAAAATCATCAATCAGATCATCAACTCAAATTCAGTGCATCGGCAACCTTCTCGACGGCGCGAGCTCTCAGCGCAAGATTATAATTTAGAGCCTAAATTACTATAATTTAATAAGTTCACCCAAAAATGTTTTTTTAAAGATTATTGCATGGTTAAAGACCCACCTTCTTTGGATACATCAAAATAGCTACATACATTTGTAATTTCTTTCTATTGTTGCTTATAATAATATATCTTCCAGTAATCTGATTAAATAATCCAGATTACGATGATCCCTAGTTGGAACAAACAGGACCTAAATCTTTAAACCTCTGTATGTTAAAGCTTATCTCCGTTGTGATTAAAACTTGAACCTAGAATCATATAAAAGCCAAAACCGTCCATATGGTATATAATTTATAATTTAATCACATCTATTTTATACACATAAATTAAATAATAGGTAAATTTCATATATGTTTGATAAATAAATCATTGAGTTGTGGGTGTTTTTTATTCTATAAACATTTGTATTACTAAACCTCGAAGGTAAACATTTTCACCGCATGAGCTTTTTAGTCATGTCACGTGGCAAGATTATACTGTCATGCGGATCAGTTGACGTGATAGCGTTGTCTTGCTACAATAGTGATGAGTGGCATGGCAACTCTTTTTGTCACGCTAAAAGAGATACCATATGAAAAAGGTTTAGATGGTAAAAATATTTTCCTTTGAGGTTTAGTAATAAAATTATTTATTAAAAATATTTAAAAAATTCATTGTTGTGGACCTGATTTTGCTCCTTCTTTCCCGATTCTTGTTTGGTTTTGCTTCCTTTTCCTCTTATTTTCCACAGTTTTCGTTTGATTAGCTATTGCCTATCGATTGATTGCATCGGGCATGTGCAAAGGAAATGAAAAAAGAGCTTGGAGTGGATAAAATTTTTCACTTGTTTTCTCCATGAAACCGAACGTGAAGGGAACTTATAGCATCTCCAACAGTACTTTCCAAAAATATGTATTGGGTTCATCCAAAAAAAATATTAAGCATATAAATTACATACTCCTTCAACCGAAATTTAAAACTGAATAAGTTGCTCTAAATTTAGGATACAACAGAGCTAATTTTAGGCATACGTAAATATTATGAATGTATTTAGCAACTTGTTGGAGATATATTTTCTAGCCCAATTCACGAAAATCAATTTTAGAGATCAATTTTATACATCTATTAGAGATGCTCACCTTTGATTTTTCCTGCTGGAGATGTATTTGGTGACCCGAACGGTAGGAAAAGGAAAAATTCCTGTGAACAGTACTGTAAATAATTATATAGTGGTTAACACAACAAATAGTACTTCAAAACCTCTTGTAAGTTTGGAAAATCTTAAACCCTAAACCGCTAATATGTGTATCTATTGAGAGTATTATCGATTAGTCAGTTATTTTTAATTCAACAAATCAACAACCAGTAGTTACAATCATACAATCTAAAGCACACCAAGCCTAACCTATCTGAAAACATAATAAATATGTCTAAGAATTCTATTAAATATAGCTTTCAAATTTTTTAATATAAATAAACCAATTCATGTAAAAAATACCCAACATTTACATTACATATATACTTTCATGGTTCCAATCACTAAATAACTAAACTGGTCTATCTATTATTACTTTCACTGCAATTTTGTTAAATATACGTTACATGGTTTACCTTCGTTTTTATCTGAGTTTACAATTGATTGTTCAACCTATTTTAAGATACATCGATAAATAATAAGAGAAATGATGTCAAATGGTTATGTTTTAATCTAAATGATGACAAAAATCCTGACTGAAATTTCTAAAGATAACCTGAATTTTATTACTCAAATCTCTACCTTTTTGCTTATGCTAATGCTTATAAGCCAAAATTTGAATTTTTAACTTTAAATCTAGAGATGACTTTAAGTTTTTTCATCAAGGTTTATTTTTCAGTCTTGACTTTTAGATCGCTATATATATATATATATATAATTTATATATTATTTTTCGTTTATAAATATGTCGTTTGCTTTTTACACGAAAAGCCAAACAATCATCCCAGACTCCAAGTTTATGTTGGGTTAATTGGCAAAAGACATCCATAAAGTTAGCACTCTCCATAACACTACTGGTAAATAAAAAACCACCAAAACACCAACGGTAAACAGGTAGTCATGCCAAAACGCCAAAATCCACGTATTAGACTGTTTTAAATGAAAATAGACATTAAAACTCAAAAGTGACCATTCTACCCTAAGCCTTTTATTAGCCATATATTATTCCAGAAATTAATTAAAAATATAAAAATGATTTATTTTCGAATAAATAATTGTAGAAAATAGGAATAATTGTTTTTTCATGCAAAAAATACCATGACGTCTTCAAAAAGCCATATATTATTCCAGAAATTAATAAAAAATATAAAAATGATTTATTTTTGAATAAATAATCGTAGAAAATATGAATTTTTACTTACTCAAAATAGGAATGGAAGTTTTACTTACTCAAGGAAATGAATTTCTACTTACTTAAAATCAAGATGGAAGTTTTACTCAAAATCAAGATGGAAGTTCACAGAGCAAGGAGCAGTTGACAGAGCAAGGAGAAGCCTGCTGCCAAGCAGCTGGCAGGCAGGGGGCCAAGGGACCACACCTGCGAGGGATGGCCAGGGTCCAGCAGCGCCGCCTGCTCCTCCCGGTTGCCCTCGCCGCCGGCGTCCAGCAGCGCCGCCCGCGCCTGGCCGAAGGGAGCTGCCTCCTCGCCCCCTGCCCCCGCCCCTCCCGGTAGTGCGTGCCGCCCATGCCTGGCCGCCTCCTGTGCCCCACCGGAAAAAAAATTATTTGGAGGAGGGCTCCAAACCGCTACCGTTGTAGCCCGTTCCAGATAGATAACACGTGGATATCTGATGGCCCGCTAGTTCTGCTCCGCACGACGTTATTTTCCATGGGATACAGTCGGCTTAGCTTCCAGTTCAGCTCGGCTTCCAGATCGATCATTTCCTCGCCCGCCCATGTCGCCCCCGTTCCCCTCACGCCCCTTCGCTCCCGGGTTCACCTCCACCTCCGTGGACAAGCGGGCACGGACGCGGAGGCGCCGCAGACGCTGATGCGCCAGCAAGCTTGGCCCTCGACGCGCTTATCTCCGCCACGGAGCTGCTCTGCCTCGCGTCGCCCGTCATCTGCTCGGTGGTATGCACCGCCCGTCTCGTCTTCTCACCGTCTGGCACTGTGTCGGCGACTGTGGGAGGAAGGCTGTTTCACCCTCCACTGCCTCACACACCTCACGGGAGCAGCGGCATGAGCTGGCGTAGGTACCGAAGCTGCACGCCGTCGTTGCCATCACCAGCTCGAAGGCCGCTGGCTTGTGGGCGGAGACCGAGTGTGCCACCTGCTCCCGGCATGGCTGGCCGAAGTTATCTTCCAGCATGGACGAGTGAGGAAAGGATCGATCTGTAAGCCGAGCCGAGCTAGAAGCTGAGTCGACTGTCTCCCGTAGAAAATAATGCTGTGCGGAGCAGAACGAGCGGGCCGTCAGATATCCACGTGTTATCCATCTGAAACGGGTTGCAGCGGTGGCGGTTTGAAGCCCTCCTCCACAATTTTTTTCCCACCTCACTGCGCCTGCCGGTAGCGCGCACCCGCACCCCCGCCGCCAGCGTCCAACCGCGCCGCCCGAGGCCAGCCGCCTCCTCGTCGCGCGCCCATGTCCCCGGGAGCCACCGCGCCGCCGCCGGCTAGGTTCCTGCGACCACCAGCAAACAGGCAAGGCAAGGAAGAGAAAGAAGGAAAATTGCTGATTGTTTCAGAACTGAGGGTAGAAGAGTCATTGTCTCTCGGTAAAAGGCAAAGGCAAAGAAGAGAGAAGAAAAAAATGAAAACTCTAGGATGAAACATACAATAGCTAAATGAGTAGTGTTTTGGAGGTTCCTTGTTTAGTAATGGTGTTCTGTAGAGTGGTCACTTTATTGGCAATTAACCCAGTTTATGTTTGATCAGTGGAGTACTTTCTTATGTTTTAATTTTCTTCTCTGGATAATCAAGCTGGTTTCCCTCAATAAGAACAGGGTTGCAGGACACATCGATCGGCTTCCAACAAACAGCTCACCTGCACTGCATGCGAGCATGGCAACGCCCCTGGCTTCCCGCCCGACGTCCGCCATCCTCTCCACCCTCCTCTTCGCCTTCCTGCTCCGTTCCGGCCACACTCCGGCCGCTGCGTTCTACCTCCCGGGCAGCTACCCGCACCGGTACCGCCCCGGCGAGGCCCTGGCCGCCAAGGTGAACTCCCTCACCTCGCCGTCGTCCAAGCTCCCCTTCCCTTACTATTCCCTCCCCTTCTGCGCCCCGCAAGACGGCGTCAACCGCGCCGCCGAGAGCCTCGGCGAGCTCCTCCTCGGCGACCGCATCGAGACCTCGCCCTACCGCTTCTCCATGCTCAAGAACGCCACCGCCTTCCTCTGCCGCTCCGACCCGCTGCCACCGGCTACCGCCGACCTCATCATGTCTCGCATCGACGACGCCTACCACGTCAACCTCCTCCTCGACACGCTCCCCGTCGTCAGGCACGTGAAGAACCTGGCCGCGCCCGGCGTGCTCGTCCGGTCCACCGGATTCCCCGTCGGCGTGCGCGCCGACGACGGCGAGTACTACGTCTACAACCACCTCAAGCTCACCGTGCTGGTCAACAAGCCGCGGAACGGCACCACCAGGGCGGACGCGCTGATGGCGACCGCCGACTCAGTCGAGCTGATCAGCTTCGCCGGCGGGAGCAAAGACGGCGGCGGGTACACCGTCGTCGGGTTCGAGGTCGTGCCGTGCAGCGTGGAGCACGACGCGGCGGCGATCAAGGGCAAGAAGATGTACGACGAGCTGCCGGCGAGGGCGGCCGCCGGGTGCGACCCGTCGGTGGTCGGCATGCGCGTGCGCGCCAACCGGCCGCTCGTCTTCTCCTACGAGGTGGCGTTCGTCGAGAGCGGCGTCGAGTGGCCGTCACGGTGGGACGCCTACCTCGAGATGGGCGGCGCCAAGGTGCACTGGTTCTCCATCCTGAACTCCATCGTCGTGGTGGCTTTCCTCGCCGCCATCCTGCTCGTCATCCTGCTACGCACGGTGCGGCGAGACCTCGCTCAGTACGAGGAGCTCGGTGGCGAGGCTGGGGCGGTGCAGGCTGACGAGCTCGCCGGATGGAAGCTCATCGCCGGGGACGTGTTCCGGGAGCCCAGCCACCCGGTGCTCCTGTGCGTACTGGTCGGCGACGGGGTGCGCATCCTGGCCATGTCCGTCGCCACCATCCTCTTCGCGGCGCTCGGTTTCATGTCGCCGGCGTCCCGTGGCGCGCTCGTCACGGGCATGCTCGGCATCTACCTCCTCCTCGGCTTCGCCGCCGGGTACACCGCCGTGCGCCTCTGGAAGACCGTGCGCCACGGCGACAGCGCCGGGTGGAAGCGCGTGGCGTGGCGCACGTCGTGCGCCTTCCCCGGCGTGGGCTTCGCCGTCTTCACCGCGCTCAACTGCGTGCTCTGGTACAACGGCAGCACGGGCGCCGTGCCGTTCTTGCTCTTCGCCGTCATCCTCCTCCTCTGGGCCTTCGTCTCCGTGCCGCTCACGCTCGCCGGCGGGCTCGTCGGCTCCCGCGTCCGGCACGTGGAGTACCCCGTCAAAACCAACAAGATCTCGAGGCAGGTGCCGGCGGCGCAGTGCTCGCCGTGGGTGTTCGTGGCGGTGGCCGGGACGCTGCCGTTCGGGACGCTCTTCATCGAGCTCTTCTTCATAATGTCGAGCCTGTGGCTGGGGCGGGTGTACTACGTGTTCGGGTTCCTGCTGGTGGTGATGGCGCTGCTCGTCGCCGTCTGCGGCGAGGTGTCGGTGGTGCTCACCTACATGGGGCTCTGCGTGGAGGACTGGCGGTGGTGGTGGCGCTCCTTCTTCGCCTCCGGCTCCGTCGCGGCCTACATCCTCGGCTACGCCGTCTACTACCTCGTCTTCGACCTCCACAGCCTCAGCGGGCCGGTCTCCGCCACGCTCTACGTCGGGTACTCGCTGCTCATGGCGCTCGCCGTCATGCTCGCCACCGGCGCCGTCGGCCTCGCCGCCTCCTTCTCCTTCGTCTACTACCTCTTCTCCGCCGTCAAGCTCGACTGATGACGTCACCGTCCGAACAGTCGACGTCATTATGTAGGTTATGTTATCGATCGATGCGTTTTATTTATTATTATTACAGGCATAATAAGAGATCATATTTGTTCCTGATTTTGTCTTTAATTTTTTTTTTCTGGGTAATCCATGAATACACCGTACTAAAACGTCTAAAATAAACGAATTTGAGTTCGATTTAAGGAGCAATACAAGAATTCAGTTTGTATTTTATGTCTGCACGTGTCGGTTGTTTGACTTCAAGTCTTCCACTGCGTTGCTTAAGATCTATCCATGCATGTGTCAAGTGTGACTTCGTACACCTTGCTTAAGCTTTATTCAACCGGTCAACTTTTGCTTGGTCTACGGCTACAGGAACCTTTTCGTGAGCTGTGGGAGATAGGCAACCAATTAGTCTTCTCATCCTTCTTTAATTTCGACAAGCATTTAGGACCACCTTTTAGATGCTTTGAAGCGTAAACGAAACGACCCGTTAACGATTAAAAAATTATAGTTAAAATTTATATATATATATGTATGGGTTCTTAGCGATACAGAAGCAAAATTTAAAAAATAAACTAAGACCGGGTTCGACATAGGGACGTAAGTTAACTTACCCGACACGAAAAACGTAGTAATAGATTAGTACATAATTAATTAATTATTAATTATTAAAAAATATAAAATATATTAATATGATTTTTCAAAACAATGTTCCTATAGAAATTTTTTTGCAAAATATACACCGTCGGAAAGCGTGTGCGCGGAAAACAAGAACATAGGAAAACTTATCAGTCTAGCGAACGCGGCCTAAAATCATAAAGTTAACACCAAATTTTAATTTTAAAATTTAATTTTAGTTTATAATTATAAATATAAGCGTGTTAACACCAAAATTTGGTAAATTTCTTTATTGGATTTGGTTAAGGAAAGGTGCAATTAGCAGATGAAAATCTTATCCAGAAGAGACCGGATTCGAGAAGAAATCGTGAAGACCAAGGCTTGGCGGCGTAAATTTTATCATTTAATTAGAGTTAGTTTAGATTTTTCATTTATCTCTAAGGTTGTTAGAGTCCGATCGGAACTTGTATGTTAGAGATTGAATCTACATAAGAGTTTGTTATTTTATTTTATTTATTAGGAGTCGAATGTCGTATTCAACACAGACTAGCGTCCACACGAGGGTATAAATATGTATGTCTAGGGTCATTGTAAATCATCTACACATCAATTAGATCAATTACTTTCGGCACATCGCCACCCTCTTAACCGAGGTTTCAACTCCGGCGGAACTTGGCACCTGACACGGGGATTCATCGCTTCGATCTCCGGCGGAGGGGTAAGTTAGAGGAAAAAAGGCCATTAGAGGCGACCTCAACTCACCTCTAACGATCGTTAAGTAAAGAGCCATCATAGGTAACTTGTTTGCGCTAACGGCCCCTTATGTACATTCATCAGTGGTGAAACTCTCACGGGCTCCGGTTTTAGTCCGTCGGAGGTAAGGCACCTCCTAGCCCTCTCTGAGCCCGCCTAGCACCACCTATGATGATCTGTATTTAGGCCCATTAGAGGAGAGCAGGCTATGACGGACCACTATTGGGTTATAACATATGGGTCTTCGGGATTGAGAGGATCTGAAGTAACGGATGTATGTATCTTCTTTGTAAGCATCTTCATTCTGTTGGCTGGCCATAACTTTCTCGTTTCTTCTCACAGTGTCTTCAAATTGTATGTTAGCCTCTTCATTCTCTTTGCTAGCGACTTCTAAGGAGCTAGCCAGTGCTGAAGCATCTTAATCAGGCCTGATGTATAGGGTTATATGTGTATATTCATTGAATAACTGATCAACAACCCTAAATTCCATTCCAAAATCATCAATCCCACCGTCATTAGCTCCACACACGCTCATCTCCTACTCCTTCGAGGCTTCTTTAGTCCTTCTCTGATCAATTCCCCTCTCTCTCTCTCTCTGACGTCTGGTGGTAGCAGTGGCTAGGGCACCAGCCAACAGGCAGCAGGCAGCCCCACCTTGTGGTCAAGCACTACCAGGTAACTCATATTTCGGTACTGATTTTGCTTCCTTGTTATTCGTTCCTGATTATGAAGTTTATCTACCCTATAATGTACAAATTTATTTTATTCATTGAACGACTCAAATCATCGTCTCCTCAAATCAAGCGCACTTTTCATCTATCTATCACAATTTGCTTAATTCAGGTCATCCATTCAATGATCAAGAACTGCTTGCATTAGATCCACCAACATAATTAATTAGCAACCAACTAGACAACCAGAAATTTCTTTTACCAAAAAAAAAGCAATATATGATTTTTCGATGGCAAAATTTGATGGAACACTATTTCAACAATATATGTGTGTCTCTACTTGCTGTTTCAACCGAACAATATTAGTAAGAACTTTGGTATATACTCCAACTTATAATACACCAACTCCCCTTCACTACGTCCATATCCCAAATCATGCTCCTCACTGTCGTGTCTTTCTAAGATCACACCCCAAATCACATGCCCTCATGTATCCAAGGTCGACCATCATACGAGAGTTTAAATTTTGTAATGCAAAAAATATTTGTTTGTCAATTTGGAACTAACCACTAGAATTTATCTTTTTTTTAAAAAAAGTCTAAACCGATGGTGGATACTATGTGATGATCGTTGACATGTCGAATATAATACAACGGCATTAATTGTGACATAATTACTTCTGGCACCTCTTGGCATATATTGTTTTCCAACAAATAGGTAATAGCTATCAAACATATCATGGCACCATAGCGTTATTATGGGCACATTCCTAGTGGGGTGATTGTTGAAAAACAAATGGCTTATTTGTAAAGGAAAAATAATTTATGAATAAAAATTTTATATGCATATTCTTAGCGAATTAAAACCCAACGCTAGAAAATAAACTTCAGCGAAAAATTCAAAATCAATACAAATTTAAGGCTAAAAATTCAATTTTTGCTTATAAACATAATAATAAGCGAAAAGATATGGTGAAGATCTACTCCGGTTTTGTTTTTTCTTTCCATTTTTTGTAAGATCTACGCTGTAGTGAGTACGAGTGGAGAACTGACATTGGGTATCTAGGAAGACTGAAAGATTCAGTTTTCTCTAGTTTTTGTACATGTTATGTTCAGAATTCTGATTTCGAATAAAATCGGATCAAAGAAACTTCAATCTCTTGCTTTGACTATCATGGATGACGTAGAAAAAAAAGGGCTTACAACAATGTGGCTTAGAGTAAGCCATCTTCCTATGAATGAGGGTGTTGTTTGTTCATTTGAATGTCCCATCCGGAAAGAGTGACCTAGATGCCATGAGTATTGCTGATGATAGAAATAATCTTTGAGAGGTTTATCCAGAATGCCCTTACTATACAGTAATTTAATTTTGATTAGAAAGTATGGATATAGGACCAAGACATTCAATGATCATCCAAACAAAAATATGGATCAAATTTAGATGAGCCTCGTGTTCCAATCTAATTCATATCAATTTCAGATCCACGAGCAGATCGACTAAGTTGCAGTTAGGTTTTAATAGATCAATTTATGAAACCCCAACTTCAAGAGTTTAATCATACGAATTCAATTTAGTGCATTTTTCTTGTTCCTACTTCGATTCACCTACAGAGACTAAATATTAGTCTTATTGGCTAGTTTAATCATACTAATGCAATTGAGGGTATTTTTCTTGTTCTTACTTATGTTCTTCGATTAACATAGAGATATAAGTCTTATTGGCTAAGTCAACTGACGGCTCATCGTTGACAAGATGCTGCGATTGCAAGGGTCAGTTTTAGTGATCGAAAGCTATCAAATCGATAATTATCATTAACTGATGGAAGACCGGGCACTCCCGTTGCCATCGCGATAGATTCCAGATTCCAGCTTGCTAGAAGAATGCACGGCGACCTGCTGATGCAAAGATCACAGGACATCACACAGATTCACACAACTTCAGAAACAACGAGTTGAGACCATTGATGGAAATAAATTGAATTTCCTCCAGACAATTGAACAAAAAACAGGGAATGAAAAAAATGCGATACGCCGCAGTGTAAAAAAGCTGGAACCTACTGTCTACAGCCAGGGGCATCCAAATCAAGCGATTTCGCGTGCTGTTTGACGCGGCCAACAGGGAAAATGCTCTCCTGGCATATATTCAACTAGGTTATCTAACTCAAGCGGCTGTAACAGGTGCATATAACATAGACATAGATAGAAAGGCACATATTACCTATGTTTGTTAATACTTATCCTTGGCTCCCAGCCCCATTGACTTGGGTCGCCTCACCGCAGTAAGAGGGGTGACGATGCCCTGGCCGTCCTTCCCCAGGCCAGAGCCCTCAACGAACCCCATCCTCGCCATCATCTTGGATCCAAAGCCCTTTGTATGCCTCTCAAAGGAACCGACACCGCTCATCTCGACTTTCCGAGAGAATCGCTTCGGTTCTGATCTCGCTTTGGCTGTTGGCTCTGACCTTGCTTTGATTGCCTCAGCCTCGCTGTCGAATACTACTCCCAGCCCGAGAGATTTGGGACGTTGGACGGTTTCGATGGGCTGCATCATGCCTTGGCCATCTTTGCCGAGGCCAGTTCCCTCAATGAATCCCATCTTAGCCATCATCTTAGAACCAAAACCCTTGGTATGCATCTCAAAGGTTCCCAGCTTGACAGAGTTGCTTTCAACTATTTTCTCACATGAGGCTTCACCACTGGTAGAGGCAACTGCAATTGTCTCGGTAACAGATTCCGCCATTGTGCCACAGGAGACAAAAGACACAGGACGGTCAGCAAGTGATACTTGTCTCTTGGAAGATTTCTTTCCACTGGATGTCTGATTCCTCGACAATTTTCCTGGAGCTGAGAGTCCCTTTGTTTGGGCTGGACGTTTAGAGTTCTCCCAATTGACAGCAAAGTCCTCAGGTTCAGTTCCTATGAGCTGAAATTGATAAAATAAAGCAATTTAGACAGAAGATTGGAGCAATAAACACTGTCAAAGAGATAAAATGATTGTAATACAGCAAAATATCAAGACATTATGTTATAAAGTTTTACCATGAATATCAAGACAAAAATATTATAAAATGCATTATATTATCTGTAGAATACTGGAATAGGGAAACCCAACATTGTTTACCACTACCTTGGTCAAAAATATAAGAATTGCTAGGGTTGAACACAAGTATTAAGGAAGTAGGTTGAATTAAATGGGGGAAGATTGTGAATGGTTGAAAAGAGAATGTAGGTGAAGTTGATATGTTATGGGAGAAATTTTTGAATGCCAGAAATAACTATATTTTGGCATGGAGTAGATTAAAAGAAAATGTGATCAAGTGAAATCATGAAAAACAAAATGATTGAACAAAATCAAAGCACTTTAAAATTGAAACAGAGTGGCAACTCAACAATATGAGCCATGTATACAAACCTTATCAAGTCGAATTTGGCCCTCTGCTGATGGCAAGCAAGAGTCCGCAGTTAATGTCACAGTGACAAATCTGCAAGACAAAGTTCTTGATTTTATGGCAAGTATGGTGTGTTAACGTCTGACTCAACACAGCCACATTCAACTGATCCAAGAAATTCTCATATGTAGCTTTTTTTTTGCTTACAAGAAATTAGAGTACAAATTACTTGAATATGTGGAGTAGGTTTGCTCAACCTCACTCACTAAATATCTTTAAATATAGTGCAAAGTCACATATAATGTCAACTTTCTCATATGGACACAGGCCTGACAATAAACCAACATTAACTGATCTTAACCAAGAAAAAGATTACAACTACCATAATGTCCATTAAATTTCATAATTGATATAACATAGGTAAAATGCAGCAGCAAAAATTGGATTTGGTTATTAGTATAAAAGGCATAAAAATACAAGGCTTTAAGATGGTTGGGAGGTGCAATGTCCTGCCTACAACTAACACATAACCATCTTGGTACAGATAACCAGGTTATGGTAGTTGCTATATGCGCAGACACATCGCTTACGCGATGAACATGACAAGGAAACATGTCAATGTCTTACGACTGTCGTATCAGTGCCCATGCATAACAGGGGAGTGGCTAGTAAGCCACTTAACCCCTTTACCATTTCCCATAAAGGAGAAATGGTTTGTTGCAGGAGAGGTCATGCACCTTCCTACCTTAAAGAGTAAGATAAAATAGCGAATATAAAACAATAAGAATAATTTGAGTGGATAAGTAGTATGGGAAATTAGGAACTAAGGACGATCTGTAACAGTCAGAGTAGTAAAGGTAGGAAAGTAGACCCTAAACCAGTAGGGAATCACTGAACTATGGCAGTAATGCAAGATTTTGGTTTCAGCCTATCAATGCAAAAATATCAGGCACATTGAAAAGAAACGAACTCGCATGCGTAATGATATGTGCAGTTCGGTGTCCCTCAAAGCACTGAAACATAAGTATACCTCAAAGAATCAAGCACATTAAGACATGGAAATAATGGCTCATCGTGGTGACATGTTGTATCAAACCAATGTGGCAGTGGTAAGATTCAAAATGGTATGAAATGCTACTAGGATGAGTGATTTACTTCATGGACAGCTTATATATGACTCATTCCGGTTACCTTTTCTTGCCTGAACCTTGACACGCACTTTTCAAGTGATAAATAGATGCAAGGCGCTGCACCTACAAATTAGAAAACAAGAATGTCACAATTAGCTTGTGCATAAATAAATAATAATAAATGCTTCAACAAGCAGTGCGAAAAATCAATGTTAGATAGACATGTATCCAATACCTGTGAACAGTCCCGAGAGTGCATTGGTTGGAAGCATACCATATCAACCTCATCTACAACCATCTTCCTCAATTTCTGCATACAAGAAAGATAATAAGGTACATCATTAAAAAGATTCTTAGGTTTTGCTAGCAAGGAATTGGGAAGAGAAAACAAAGTACCATCAAACAATATAAAGCAGAAAGTTTAGCCACAATAGGGGCTGATTAAGAAGACCTACAGGAAAATTGACAGCATAAGAGTGAACGAGCAATTTTCTCTAGGGTTATACTTGGGAGGTACAATTCTCCAAACTGTGCACATATAATCTTTTACCTCTACTTTAACGAAACTGAGTACAAAATGAATCCAGGGCACTAAACTTTATCAAACCCTCTGGTTAAAATTCAATGGGAACAACACATAGTATTTTATAGACCCTGAGTTTCGAAAGGTAGAAGGCCTCAGCACATGATGTTTTGCTATTATTATCATACATTTATCACAGAACTTTGTACTGTCAAAAATATGTTCATATGTGCTCGCAATTCTTTGAGGGGATTGAGCTAAAGAAATACTCCCTCCGTTTCATATTGTATGACATTTTGGCTTATGACTAGATTAATCTATTGATCAATGTATATTGTTTTGCATATATGTCTAGATTCATTAGCATCCATATGAAGCTAGAAAATACTACAAAGTCTTACATTGTGAAACTGAGGTTGAAGAAAGTAATTATAAGAAACGGACTCATGCTATGATGATTTAGAGACATAGGGGCATAACTTTCAAAATAAGGTCGGCTGATGTGAAAGCAGCTATATTACTCACAGTGTTAATTTGATCTAAATCAACTCCTCTGCCTAACATTCGTTGGCGGCGTTTCTTTGCAATGAGTTCCTTCCGATGCTTCTTTTTCTCACCTGAATCACATACACAAAATTTACAATCCATTGCAATATAGGTTAAATCTAATGAGAACATGAACATAGGAGTGGACACACCAGCAAAACATGATTGTAACAAATCTAAATGAATATAAAAGAGTTACTGCAGACAGTTGCTGAGCCACTGAATTATGAACTTTTTATGGAGCTGATTTTTCCATGGATAAACATGTTTCCTCTAGATTTTTCAATTTGAAAATTTTACATTGAGTTCTCCATATGAATACAGATGATCATTATGTGCACAGAACAATCAGCTAGTTGCACCAATCTATTGAGGTACAAAATATTGCATTGCACATGTGACACAAGAATAATTAATCACTGATCAACTTAGCTCTATTTGTTGAAAATTATGCATATAACCTTCCATGAGCCCATGACTTCTATTAAAAAACATTCAATGGTCATATCACTATGATCTTTGAATTCATGAGATGTGCTTGTGGAGTCCTGATCGTTCCATATTTTCCATTTTAACTAACAAAGGATTTTCACTCAAAAGGTTTGCTACTGAATAAAGATACCAGGAAAAGAAAAACAGAAATCAAGGGACGCCATTTACCTGGTACACTATGATATTTCTTGCTTTTCCTACTCTCATTAGGCCAGGACCTGGAGAGGTCAGAAGATGATGAAGCCACCTTTGCCCCCTTCCTGGATCTGCTTGTCATGCGTAGATCCTTTACCATCATCACATCATCCAGACCCATCACTCTCATACTTGCCAGGTCCCGGTCACAAGCCCTGACAGCAGGGCCCTTTCCCTTCATCCGATCAGCTGAGTTTGGCCTCTTCATCCCATACTGCTCCGATGCATCCATCAGCTCCAATGCGTTCATCAGCGCATAACCCTCAACATGTCCCTTCCCCTTCCCCTTTCGCTCCTTCAAGAACCCATCCATCTCATCGCCATCATCCGAATCAACCAAATTCATACTGGCCACCCACTTGCTGCTTAAGAGCTCCTCGCTCCCGCCGATCCCCTCCATGTAATCAGCAACAACTTCATCGTCGACTGATGAATCACCAATGCTCAAGTCTTGCTTTGAGTCAGATCCCGAAGACTCTTCCTCGGACTCAGAACCTCCTTCGTTGACATCAGTGTCTTCTTCTTCATCACTGCCGTCTATCTCATCGGAATCTGACTGCGATTCCAAATCAGAGCCAACCAACCCCTCAGACTCCGGCGATGAGATGTCCTCCGTGTAGATCCGAACTCCCCCAATCGACAGGAATCCCTCGTTGCGCCTGCCCTTGTGCTTCCCCTTCGGCTTCCTCGGCGTCACGAAGCTGGCCCCCTCCAACACCTCCACCTCAACATCGTTGCCGCAGCCACGGAATCCCAACCCGAGATGCAGCCCATCCTCCTCCTCCTCCTCCTCCGCGTTCTCCTCGCCGTGGAATCCTAACCCGATCACGCCGACTGGGCCGTAGGAATACACGGGAACGGTGGCGGCGGCCAGGTCGGCGCAGGGTGCGGTGTCGATTGACACATCCAGCATCTGGGCCACCCCCTCGGAGGAGGCGGCGCAGGGGCGGGACCCCGCGTAGCTGAAGGGAACGGCGTGGGGGGAGGAGTCGTCTGACGCGGAATTCGACGACCCCCGGCCGCCCCTCCCCCCGCGGCCGCCCGATGCCGACGAGGAGAACGCGGCGGCGACGGAGGCCGGAGAGACGAAGGACGGGAGCTGGGGGACGGAGCGGCGGCGCCCGGCACCGGCGCCGCGCCTGGGCCCGCCGGCGGTCGGGTTGCGCGCGTGGCGGCGCTTGCCGCCGGCCATGGATGCTCCGCCGAGGAGGGGCGGGGCGGCTGGGCTAGGGCTCCGGTCCGCCTCGCGATTCGTGCGGCGGCGAGGCGAGGGGGCGCGGTTCCGCGAGTTGCGCGGGGTGGGGGTGGGGGGATGGTTCGGGCGACGCGTGTGGGGCAATTGTAGCGCGGTGTGGTATTTTGGGGGTTTCGTAGCGGCCAAGGCGATTTGTATGGTGGATTGGTGGGGGCGGAGAGGCGGTCGCGGATATGCGGGTTCCAACCTCCAAGATTCGACGCGATGGGAATGGCTTCGGCTTGGGTTGGGTTGGGTTGGGTTAGGCTGGGCTCGTAGAGCTGTGGCCTGTGGATACTAGGGATGATAATTTTGTCCACGTGTATAGGTACCGTGGGTATTCGATCCGACAGGCATATGTATGTGAGTAATTTTCTGTCCGGGGGCGTATCTGTCTATGACCTGACTACCTAATGGGGAGTGGCTGAGTTTTAATTTTTATCCATGGGTAACCCGCGCCCGACCCGAATATAATTTTTTTCCCAATTTGTCCATATAAATAACCATATATATTTTATTGTGATACTATGGTTTGGTTGGTAGTTCACTATTTTTAAATGTGATACTATGATTTTGATATCATTGTTCTTTTTATTTGTAATTTTGAGTTCATTGTTTCTTTTACTATTTTTTATATGTATATTAGATAAGAAATTAAGGATATGTTTATTTCAAAATACCCACTAGGTACCACTGGGGACCGAGCGCTCATCGGGTATGGGTATGGGTATAATATTTTGCCCGCTAAGAAATTCGGGCATGGGTCGGGTATTCATGGGCGGGTATCAGGTCGTGCATGTTCCTACTCCGCCCATACCCGACCCGACCCATTACCATCCCTAGTGGATATCTGTGTTTATGGTTACTCGAGCCATCTCCTAGAGTTTAAAATAGGGTTAGCAATTTCGGCTTGCATATTTCTATAGAAAGGGGTGAAATTTCCAGATTTTAGAAAATTTGAAATAAAAAAATCAGATTTTTCGAATGAAAGTTTTCAAAATCAAATTTGAAATTTAGTCAAAATTTCTGAAAAAAATCCAAAAAAAATAGAAGGAGATGGCGAGGGGAGGGGTATAAGTATATAACCGGCGACTGACATGCCCGATGTCGCCTTCCCTTCCCCTATCGTCGCCGTCGCCATCCCCTCCCCTCCCACCACCGCCGCCGCCTACCCCTTCCCCTGTTGCTTGCAGCACCGCCTTCCCCTCTCCCTGCCGCAACGCGCCCGCCATCCTCCCGCTGTCCACCGCCCCTATCTGCAACCCAACGACTGTGTTGCGCCCTACGCCAGCATCACTAGCCGCCCTCCGCCGCCCATGACTTGTCACTCCCCACGCTCGTCATCGCCCAGAGAGAAAGCGTTGGTGGTGTGGAGACTAGAGAGCTAGTGTTTTGGTATTTTGGGCTCGGGAAGGTTGATGGGCTATTGGACTGAGCATTGCGACCCAAATGAATGGGGCTCGACCTATAATTCATAGAAATATATATGTACTAATCCACTATTAGTCGGCCCACGAGTGGGGCTTGGGCCCTAGCTACCGTAGGTCCAAGTGCACCCGTATGAGTACAATTTATCTTATCAAATTTTAAGTTAGTTATTCGTATAAGAAGATTTTATCTCTAAGGTGATATGTGCTTCAATCAAAGAAACTGTTCGTCACTCTCCTCTCTTCAAATCATAACAATAGTTAACACAATATACCCTACTCTTCATATTCATTCTCCATATCAACTGTCTATGTTTCTATGACGGTATGGCCATCTAGCTTGAAGGAAGTGAGACGTCGTATTTGACCATTGCGGAGGGTAATTTAGCTATTTAGATGGTATAAAAAGTCATATGAGTAGTTATTTAAGGTTATTTTTTTAATATAGTTGTCAGAATTCAGCAGAGAGAGTCTTTTGATCATTCTCTTAAATATGTTCTCACAATTCACGCTCATTGGCCCATTGAGCTTTGCATGGTCAAGAGTGGACTTGCTCGCTATGCGTTGGAGCAGGGCAGCAGATGTCAAAGAAGTAAAAAATTATTGTAATTTATATTTTTAATAACAAATCTTCAAAAACAAAATTTTGCTTCAAAACATTGAAAATCTAGACTCCCAGCCAAGCTTTTGCGTGACATATAAAACGCCCTTTCCATTAATAATAACAACAACAACAATAATAATAATAATTATAATAATATTATTATTATTATTATTATGTAAGAGGATCTCTAAGTAGGACATGAGGATAATAAGGATGAAAACGGCTCGGAAACAGACGGAAACCATCTTTACCATTTTCGTTTCCATATCTTTTTCAGAATCGAAATCGGAAACCTCATATACGAAAACAGAATCGAATATTATCGAATACGAAAACGGAGCGAATTCGAATCAGAGCGGATACGGTAACAAAAATTTATCACAATATAAAAACTCTCAAACTGAGATTTCATTTTTTTAAAAACAGTAGATCAAAAATTTCAAACATTAGCAACTAAAACATATAACTTTTTATCACTACAACCAAGTTCACAGGTCACTTTGTTAATGATTGTCTAAATACCAAATAAAGGCTATAATTTACAAATTATTATAGTAAAGTGCAAATTACGTGGATTATTATAGTAAAGTGCAAATTACGTGGATTATTATAAAAATTCACATACCATATTATAAAATAAAGTGTGCATCATACAAGTTGTTATAAAGTAAAGTGTTTGTATATATGCTTTGATTAAAGACTTAGTGCTAACTTACTAAAGTGGGCTGGGTATTTGGATTGATACCGTGGATTTATGTCATATAGGCATGTAGAAAAATTCCGAGAAAAATTTCGAAAAGTTTCCGACCGATTATTATTTCTGACGGATAGTGCCTTACCGTATCTATTTCTATTTCTGAGAAAAAGTTCTGAATTTGTTTCCGTTTTCAATAAATTCCGACCAACAATTTTTGTTTCCAAAAACTGGTCTAGAATCCGAAAAGATTCCAAACCGTTCTCATCGCTACATATGCTCTATGAAAAAAGCTAGAGTCAAGGATTACGATGAACAACAGACTGATTCATTATGTAGTGTTAGGCTTTAATTTGAGGATAATTGGACATAGAAAGAAGAGTAGCTGCATCATTGTCTTTTCATTTCTAATTATACTTATTTGATAAAATTGGAATTTTAAACTTAAATTTAGATTTGATTTTGAGTTTTTTATTATAGTTTATTTTTTAGCCCTTATTTTTAGATCTTAAAAACACATATATAAAAGTTTTCTTTATAAATTATTTTCTATTTGTAAATACGATGTTTCACTTTTTAAAGATAAAAGGCTAAACGATCAGAGGTATGATTATAAAATTGAAGGGAGGCTGGAGTTGCGAATGTCGCGTCCTCTGCCGGAAAGTGTTAAGGTCATGTGTAACTTGTGATCCGGTACGCCGGTACGGGTTGCTCTTGCGAGTGGAAGCCCAAAAAGCTTGCACCGATTGCATATATTTATAAATCAAAACTTTAACTTTTATTTTAAAGTTAATTTAAAAGTTTTTTCATCCAAATTTATTTTTAGCTTTTCGATGGCTATGTAACAACAGATGACCCACTTAAGTTGTCACCGATCTAAAGACTAAAGTGTTATAATTACAATTTTAATATTAGCTTTAAATTTAACTTTTAACTTCTAAATATAAACGTGAGTATAAGTTAAAGGTATAGTGCAGGCCCTAGCTTCCGAAAAACCCTCTTCTCACTTGGAGAGGGTAAATTCACGTGTCACTCATACTAAGCTCCTCTCATCATCCATCCACATGTCCCTATGCACAAAAGAATATTCTCGAAAATTTTGACGCCAAAACCAAAAGATTACTTATATACTTAATACTCCTAATATTTTTAAAATGTGCGATGGTTTACTTTTTTTCGTACGTACGTATGATTAACCAGTTATCTTGTTTTTGTTTTTAGAGTATAATTTATAATTTATTTATTTGGTCATTAAAGTACCTAAGTGTAACATACACTTTAGCACATTTACACTAAAATTTTGAATATCAAATTAATAATATGTTTGTCAAAGTGTCCTACATTAGAATTCGGAGGTGGTACTATTTAGTGAAATACTCGATGTATCCAACTATATAAGTCATATTTTAACTTTAAATTTTGTAGTATCATCTATGACATCATAAATAACCACGTACTAAATAATTCTAGAATTTTATACGTCAGTTTGCATGATGTTTCAAATTTTGTTACCAAAACTAGTCTTAGATGCATGCAATTTATTTTTAAAAATTTAAAAAGCAGTGGTACAAGGCGTAATGTTGGCTATCATCTCAGAAAATTTCAACTTAAAATACAGACAGTACAAAGATTAAAAAAAACAAATATCGTTACAGAACAAAATGAGTCGTATTTAGTAATTCATGGGGGGTACAAAACTATTTTAGTAATACATAAAGTACAACATTTTCTAGATTTTACTTGCCTTCATGTATCTTTAATGATTTTGTTTGAAATGAAGCTGGTCAGGGCATAAATAATGCAAGTCAGAGTAGTCTCACATTCTCACATGCCAGAGAATGCCACGTGACCGACACGTAGGTAAGGACACTCCTTTATTTTATTTTTTCCTTTCACGGTGCAAGTGGCTTTCAGCGTGCATTCAGGGTTTCATTTCAACCCTAACATGTTCCATGTTCATCGCCATTATTTTCAATTATAGATTGGTCCAAAACATGAACTATTCAACCGCTCTTCTACTCTATCATCTATACTAAAAAATAGAGATTTAACAGACTATCTATCACATCCTTCATATTTAGATGTCATCTATATCAGGAGAGAAGCTCTATATTTAGACGTTCTCTCTCCATCCTTCAAAGAGATATAGAGGATGTTATATATAGATGATCTCCTGGAGTACAAAGAGATATGAAGGATGAAAATGTTTTAGATGATTATCCAAATGAACATATGGATGACCAAATTTAGATAACAGTTGGGAATGCTCTAAACACCCAAGCCTTACAAATTAAATGTCTCATTGTTTTGATTTTGCTTATGCTTATAAACCAAAATTTGAATTTTTAATCTAAAATTTATTGGTGATTTTGGATTTTTTTCATCATAGTTTATTTTTCAGGCTTTGCTTTTAGATCGCTAAAAACATATATATATTTTCTTAAAAATAATTTTTTGTTTATAAATATATCGTTTCACTTTTTCCACGAAATAAATAATCGATGAAACATTACGTAAGCATCTCCCCCGACTTTTTCACACTTCGTCCAAAACTTTACACTAAACACACAACCCCTCAAAACTAGTATAAAATCAATCTCTCAAATTTTCTCACTCTTATTATCTCTTTCCTCCGTCGGCAGTCGGTTTCTCCCCATCAACTGTGTTGAGCCCTCTCCACCTCCCCCGTTCTCACTCTCTCCTCTCATATAGAACGTCATCAGCCTCTATCCTCTCTACTGCCATGACTTGATCTTCGCTCTGCTAGCCTCTCTATCAACCCATATATCATCCTCTTTTCTCCCATCACTGTTGTGCTCATGACTCCTCCTACCTTGTCGATCAAATCAAGATCAGGGTTTCTCTTCCTTCCCGCCTTGTTGGAGACGATGCTTATGACAACGTACAATAGATCGAGGTAGTGTGGTGATAAACTCTTGGCAATGGGCACGGATTGAGGCAATAAACCTCTAGCAATGCGATAGGTCGAGGGTTAGGACGTTGCACACGGATCAAGGTTAAGCCGAACATATCCGGATAGGTCACTCTGCAATCGCGTCCATGGAGGTTGGCCTTCCTTTTCACCCTTTCCATGTTCACCTTCTCTTCCTCTGTCCTCGATGGCTAGCGGTTGCTGCTGCTTTCCTTTCCTTCAGAGTTGGCGGGTTTGGTTGGTGAACACCCCTTCTTGGCTCTAGATCTAGCAGAGCTTTGGGGCACAACATCACAACGCCCCACAATGCAGCCGACGAGCCAAAGCCTTAGCATTGGGGTAGCCTCGCATCTTCAAGGTGCTTGTGCCCTCTGCAATCCACGAGTGGCAATAAGAGGGTAGACTTGGGTTGATTTTGAGTGCCAATTCCAATGTGGGTGAATGGAACCTCTTGCCAACTAAACTTATGGTGAATGACCTCATCGTCCACACAGGCCTCCTCCTCATGAACGGGGGAGCCAAGTCTAGGAAAATCAAGGCTTAGCCTTAATCTTGAATCCATAATCATGCTCAGATTATACTATCTTCGTTTTCTAATATGATACCGTTGATTTTTTGGCACATATTTATCTATTCATTTTGTTTAAAAAACTTATATAATTATCATTTATTTTATTATGATTGAATTTATTACCAAAACAACTATAATTATAACTTACAATTTTATATATTGTATATTTTTAATAAGACGAATGATCGAACAAGTGAAAAAAATAGCAGTGTTATCTTATTAGGAAGTATTAAAATACTATGGAGCTTTTAAAAATGGGGCTATTTCTTTTCTGCCTCTCTTTCAGGTTCTAATACTGATTTTATCCTTCCTTTTTAGGGTTTTCGTTTTTGCGCTTACTTTTTTTTAATTGAACGAACCAGTTGCCCCTCCTTTGGATGGAAGGACTAACGGTGTTAAATGACATGTTAAAGGACTATTTTGCCCCTCATTTTGATATTTTTTTTTAGTTATTTGTGTTGTTACCTCTGTTCTAAATCATAGAAATATAAAAAATAATATATTATTAATTCAAATGTTATGTTAAAAACTTGTAATTTTTTTAAAATATTTGACAGAGCTTCAAAACTATGTCAATTTTTTTTAAAAAAAATTATAAGTTTCATAGAAATATACAAAAGCAATATATTATTCATTCAAATGACATGTTTAAAAACTTATAATTTTTAAACAGGGGTATTTTTGTCATAAATTATTTTAGGAATTAAATATTTTATTTTTTTAAACTAAATATATTGGTCAAAATGGTCAATATAACTTCTATCCAAAATAGGGGCAAACGGTTTGTTTAATTAAAAAAACAGGAGCAAAAACCCTAAAAAGAAGAGGTAAAATCAATATTAGACTTAAAAAATCAGGGCATGAACGAAATTGTCCCTTCAAAAATATTGGTAGGGGCGATGGGCAAGAAAGAGTGCAACTGTTTTTCTCTCCAAGAAATAAAAGGGTGTAACCAATCGATCTCTCATTGGTTACAAACTTTATAAATCTTCAGGGAGGCTGTAGCCTTTTATAATTCTTTCTTTCTATTGTAAATACTTTTATTCTTTTATAAATTACACTACTGGACAAATGCCCGGTAGTTTTCCACTCAGAAAAAGAAAGAAATAAAAGGTGTCATGGAATTGGTGAAAACTAAACGACGATGCGTTCGTTCCAACTATTTGAGATCACGTGGTGTGCCGTTCAAATTTGTAAATAAATAATGTCGAAAGCATGCATGTGTGATCTGATCCGCTTGTGCTGATAGTAGATGAAATCAAGAGAGTGTACAGACTTTTACATTACAAACGATACGTTAAAAAAAATGAGCACCGTGTCGGCTTTGGACAAGTACTCACTTCGTGTAAGGTTTTAACTTCTTATCACGTGCTTGATTATTCATCATATTTAAAACATTCATATGAAAAATATAACTTAAATTATCATATGTTTAACAATAAATATAACTATAAAAATTATGTAATGTTAAGTTTTCAATAAAATGGATAAATAAATATCAATAAAAAATCAACGGTATTATCTATTAAAATATTGTGCGACTAAGTCACGAATAATCCAGTTTAGGTGAAGCACAGTAATGCTTTGTTTGGAAATGAAAGGGCCATCGAGTAGGCGCAAGTTGGGCAGAGCCGTGTTTGTACCACTGTTTCGAAAGTGTGTCGTGCCGGTCCGTTCAGCATTTCAATGGTGGCACATCGGAATCTATGTGGGCAATAACAAAGTTTAAATGATTGTTATTATTATAAATTTTTTATGTTAGTGTACCAATAATCGATAAAAGTAGGGTTGTGTTGATAGTTAGCTGTATACAGTATATTCATATAAAACTCAGCAAATGTTACGAAACTATGGATACTTGAACGGGGTGATTTAAGAGAAAATAGAATGGATAATTTAAGAGAAAATTGTATTTGAAGCATATGATTTTTAGGTTGGTTGAATTGTCTTCTGACCAAATAGGTTGCTGCCGACTGATAGAAGGATGCAGTGTTCTATTTTGGGTACAACTGGTTAGGACTAACGCGATACTACACCGCTAGGTAGTCACGTCCATTAGAAATATATTGGTTTTGTTGAAGTAGATTTAATTATTTTGTACATCCATTTTTAAATGTCACCATTGCTAAATGATACTCCCCCGTCCCAAAATAAACCAATTTTTTTACTTTTTACCTTTAATTTTTGACTCTTCGTCTTATTCAATGTTTTTGTGATTGATATTTTTATTTTTATTAGATGATAAATCATGAATAGTACTTTACGTGTGACTATTCTAATTTTCTAAAAAATTTTAAATAGGACGAATGGTCAAACGTTGGACATAGAAACCGGAGAATTCGATCTTTTGACAGAGGGACTATGTCGGTATTCACGGTAAATAGCGTATCTTCACATTAATGTTTTCTGTTACGATAAATCCATAATTTTCGGTTTCTTACCTAAAATAGCCTCACTGCCACTCCCCCTCTCTAAATCAATGAGTACTCAGCAATATGCAAAGAGAAGATAGTACCCACATCTTTATGCTTATAAACCAAAATTTATATTTTTAATCTTAAATGTGGCTTTGATTTTAAGGCTTATTCATCGAAGCTTATTTTTTAATCTTGACATTTAGATCATTAAGAATACATATATAGAATTTTTATCACAAATTATTTTTTTTAAAAATATGCCACAATCACCCCCGAGTTCAATCATATGCCTTTTGCCCCACGTGAATATACATGGTTTTAGAGCATCTCCAAGAGTTTAAGAGTTTGCTATCTCTAGTTTTCAACTCATCCTTGTTTATTTTGGCAAATTTTAAAAAAAAACACCCTCCAATGATTTGTCATATGACTTTCTCAAATTTACCAATTTGTCATATCTTCTCATTTGCGTCTATATTTGGGAGTCTAAGTTTCGTCTGCCATCTACAGAAAAGCACAACACACTTCTTTCCCACCTGCGCACGCAACTTGCACACACTGACTCCGCCTCCTCCGCGCGCCACTGCCGCGCCGTGCACTGACACATCCGCGCGTCACCGACCCATGGCGCGCCACGCGTCGTCGCTCCATGGCGAGCAAGCGACGGGGTCGAACACGGATCGACGTGGGCGAATAGGGATCGACGTGGACGAGACTTTTAACTTCCAGATTGAAAATAACAGCTTGTGGGTCCAATTTTAGTTTTGCTAACTGAAATATACCAAACTATTAAAGATCAAGTATAATTTTCTTTATCGTATTATTTGCTAATTTGCCAAAACACCAGATTTAGGAAATAAAATTTGTCTAGCTCTTGGAGATGCTCTTACATTTTGCCTTTCACATTATTTCCATTTATGGAAACTTTTAACCAATAAAATGTATACATCGAAACTTTATACGCAGAAAGTTTGCCATGCACGCCTTAATTCACGACCGATATATATATATATATATATATATATATATATATATATAGCAAGACTAATATGTACATATTTTAGTATAAGTTATTCTACACCCCTCCCTTCTAAGGCCCATCCTACCTCCCACCCTTCTCCCAAGGCCCAAAAACCACCCTCACCTCATTTAAAAGTTGGTCAAAGAGTTAATCTCGCGGGTCAACTTCTTTATGAGCTTCCCTTATGTCTATCTAAGCTCACCTCTCGTCTCACATGAATTGTACAGTAACACGACGATAAAAATACAGTAACACGACGACTAATTTACAGTAACAACGTCGAAACATACCCATGAGATCTACATTTTTAAAACAATTTTTTTCGAACAATATGGTACAAAAGTTTTTAAAAAATAATATATGAGGTGAGAGATAAAATTGTTTAAAGTTAAATGTTAAAAAATATGTATAAGTCTCGTAGCGATGCGTCTTCTCTACAGTAATAACGCTATGTTGCTCTAAAATATATGTACTGTTACTGCACAATTGCAGTAACGTCGTGATAGAAGGGTAGTAACATCGCAATATACGTGTAGTAATATGTGTGTTGCACAATTGTCGTAACGTCATGATAAAAATACAATAACATCACGATAGAAGTACAGTAACATTATGACTATATATTGTTGCTACAGTACAACTAATGCATATGAGAGAGCTAAAATATTATATTCTCAATCTTTAGAGAGCAATATATCATGTGTTTTATATTATTTTTTAAAATCGTTTTCACCACATTGGTTAAAAATGTGATTTAAAAAACTAGATCCGTCATGACTATATTTTGACGTTGTCACTGTATTTTATAAGGCATGTTACGGTATTTTTGTCTTCGTGTTACTGCACTTTTCAGATAGACGGGAGTTGATATATGTGGGGAGTGGAGGTACGCCAAATGACGAGTTTGACCAACGGGAGAGTTTTGACTAGTTTAGAAGAGGGGTTTTGGTCTTTGGAAGGGGTGGAAGAGAGTTTGGGTCTTATGAGGGGAGCGTGGCATAGAATAGTCAAAGGATTAATTACATAGGTCAACCCTCTTTGGGCTTTCCCTCATGTCTATCTAAGCTCACCTCTCGCTTCACAAGAATTATACAGTAACACGACGACAAAATATAGTAATACGACGACTAATTTACAGTAACAACGTCGAAACATACCCACGAGAGATCTATTTTTTCAAAATATTTTTTTCAAACAATATGGTACAAAAGTTCTTAAAAAATAATATATAAGGTGAGAGATAAAGTTGTTTAAAATTTCAAATCTTAAGAAATATCTATAAGTGGAGTAACGATGCCCCTAATAGCGCTATGTTGCTATAAAATATGTGTATTGTTACTGTACAATTATAGTAGCGTCGTGATAGAAGGACAATAATATCATGATATACGTGCAGTAACATGTGTGTTACACAATTGCAAGTAATGTCGTGATGAAAATATAGTAACATCATGATAGAAGTACAGCAACATATATACCGTTATTACAGTACAACTAATACATGTGAGAGCTAAAATATTATATTTCTAATCTTTAGAGAGCAATATCTGATGTGTTTTATATTATTTTTCAAAACCGTTTTCACCACATTGGTTAAAAAATGTGATTTAAAACCTAGAGCCGTCATGACTATATTTTGACGTTGTTACTGCATTTTATAATACATGTTACTGTATTTTTGACTTCGTGTTACTGCACTTTTTAGATAGACGGGAGTTGATAAAGGTAGGGGTGTGGAGGAAGTTTAAAGGACGGATTTGACCAGCGGGAGAGAGCTTTGGGTAGGCTAAAAGTGAGGTTTTTGGCTTTTGGAAGGGAGTGGAAGAGGGTTTGGGCCTTATGAGGGGATAGAGGGCATAGAATAGCTTATTCTAAACGGGTGCACGTATTATACCCCGTTTAGTTTGCAAAAAGTTTTTGCAAAAACATCAAATTAAGTTTTTGGACACCCATTTGAAATATTAAACGTACTCTAATTATAAAATAAATTTCAGATTCTGTCTGGAAATCGTCAGACGAATTTTTTGAGTCTAAATAATCTGTCGTTAGTACCTGTTAGTTACTGTAAGACTTATGGCTAATCATATCCTAATTAGACTTAAAAGATTCATAAAATGATTTCCCGTATAACTGTGTAGTTAGTTTTAATGTTTATATATATTTAATGCTTTATTTAGATGTTTAAAGATTTGATAGGATGTTTTTCAAAAAACTTTTACGAACTAAATGGGTCTTTAGTTTTGTTATATATATAAAATACATTTTTATGTCATTGACATTTTTTGAGGTAAAGCGGAGGAGCGCTGCCATTCAACAGACAAAGAAAGCAAAGGTCTAGTACACAGTTCCGAGGCCAAATAGCCCCGACAATGTAGAAAAGGTTACATACTAGTAGATATTTTTGCATAAAACGTTTTGATATAGAATATCTTATATATTAAAGTTGGATGTATAAAATTTAGGGTGCAAAGTTCGTATGTATAAAAACTATGTAGATATTTTTTTACGTGCTATTTGCAAGTGGACTTTTGGATCAAAAGTGTCCATGCACAAACAGTCGCGTACTATACTTATCCACCAATATGGCGTGGCAAATTACCAAGTCATTGTAAACAATGTATACAATGACGGATTTGTTGGTGACATAAATATTTTTATTAGAGACAAATTATATATCATACAATAAACCAGAATGCACAATAAATAGCAAATCTCTACCTTAATATTTTCGATAGAATCCATAATTTTTGGTTTCTTATAAAATTTTATAGCCCATCTTTTCACGTCTGCTTACGTATATAAGCTAAAATTTAAATTTTTAACCTTAAAATTTGGAGTTGATTGTAAGCACCCTATTTTTTCGCTTATGTTTATGCTTATAACCAAATTTGAATTTTCAACCATAAATTTAGGGTTTTTTACCAAAGTTTTTTTTAAAAATATTAGATCGCTAAGAATATGTATATTAAAATTTTATTCATAAACTATTTTTTGTTTATAAATATACCATTTGACCTTTTTCATAAAAACCCAACATTCACCCAAAGGTTTTTTTATCATAATTTATTTTCACAATTTTCTCTTATATTATTACGAACACGTTTGAAAAAATATAATAAATTATTTTTATTTTATAAATATACCATTTAAATTTCCTTGTGTCCAAACCGGCCAACGACCCATCTGGTGAGTAGTACTACTCCCCAATCCGCAGATAGAAGACGAGACGAACCGTATCCGCGCGGGACTGCGACTCCAAGCCGAGAGACCCGGGCCCACACCAGGAAGGGGACGGGTCCCCCGAGTGCGAGGTGGATCCCGACGCTGACTCCCCCACCCTACCCCAGCCTAACCAGAGGCGGGCTGTGCGGGGGTGGGGCCCGGTGTCAGTGACTCGGTGTACGAACGCCCGGTCTACGCGGCGGCTTCCCTTTTCAGATTTTCTCTCCTCTCCCAGCTCGATCGTCGTCTCGCCCTATAAATCCTTCTCTCGCTTCTCACCCCGTCTGCCTTTCCTATAATCCGCGCAAGAAAGAAACCACCTCTCTCTCTCTTGGTGGAGGTGGACGCCGCGGACCATCTCGAATCTGCGGCGAGGCGGCGGCGTTGTTGAGGGCTTCGTTTCCGATGGCGTCGCAAGGTGGGGGCGTCCGGGAGGCTGCCGAGATTCTGGTCAGCTTCCGGAACAGGGAGCTGGTGCGGTGGCCGGAGTGGATACCCCGGCCGAGTAAGGAGGAGGATGAGGAGGTGGAGGAGGAGGAGGAGGAGGAGGAGGGGCAGGTAAAATGGTTGTGCCGGCGGCCGCGGTCGCAGCGTCCGTTGCACAGGCAGGCGGCGGCGGTCGCCTCGGCGCGTGCTTCTGGGAGGAGCCCGTGGCTCGCCGGCGAGGGATCCAGCGGCTCTGGCGGCGTGGGGGACGCGCAGGCGACGCTTCCGCCCCCTGCGAGGGAGAGGATCAGAGTTAGGGTGAAGGTTAAGACCGCGCGGACGGCGACGGAGTGCTCCGGCGCCGGCGCGGGATCCGGGGTGAATTTCAGCCGGGAGGGCGTGGCGAGTTCGCAGCCACGCGCGGCGGTGAGGCCTATGGTGAAGGCCGAGCCGACGTCGGCGGCGCGGACGCCGGAGTCGCCGCCGTTCTTCGTCACGGCCGCGGCCGGGGCCGGATCCGTCCCTTCGACGAGCTGGGGCGGCGACCGGGAGCGCCCGCGCCCGCGGCCTCTCCCGACCGAGAAGGCGCCCGTCAAGACGGTCCCCGCGGCGGTGAAGGAGGCCAAGGCCATGGACGCGTCGAGCCCGGATACCCCTCTGGAGTACGCCGCCGCCGCCGGATCCAGGACGTCCTCGAGCGGCGACGACGCTGCGCAGTCGGCGGGGAAGCGGAAGTCGCCGGGGGCGGGCGGATCCAGCGGCGACGAGGGGTGCAGCCTGCCGGAGAAGCGCGCCCACCTGGACGCCATCGGCGGCGGCGCTCAGACCACCGCGGATAAAGAAGAGGTGAGTCCTCACCGTCCCTTTTCCCCCACTTGATTTTTTGCGTTCTTTTTTTTGGGTTTCCGTTTGGGTTCTGAACTCTCGTGGCTCTTTTCTTGTGCCTCAACCTTCTTTCTTCCAGTTCCTCGTGTGATTTGTTTGACCTGTGCTGTTCTTGCCCGTGTGATGATTCTCGCAACGATTTCTTCTACGAAACCTGAAAAAAATTCCTTTTTTTGACTGAAAATTCCACCTTGATTCCATGTGTGTATGGAGGTGTGCTTGCATGAACCTACTTTCTCTTTTACTTAGGTAGAAGGGTGGCCGTACCAGACTTTTTATCCGTTTAATCTCAACAGAATTTCGTTACCTTTGGACCCGTAAAATTCTGATTATTTGCCCAGATGGAACAATTTTAAGGTCCGTTAATAAAACCTCTTTTTTTTTTTTTGGCAAACATATGATAAAACATTTTTTTCTTGTTAGCCGTAGTTTTATCTGTCTGTTACGTTTTACAGGTGTAAGAATATATAGAACTTTGGGTACCGTCGCCGCCGCCTCATCGGCGGCGTAGGGGCTCAGCCAGCTGTAGGCGGCGGCGGCGTCCGAGGGCACTGGGTTAACCACTCATTTTTATCGCCGGGTCCTACTCTGTTTCCCTCCCCTTGTCTGATTCAGTCCCAAAAAAAAAATGATTTTTCTTAATATATTAATTTTAAAATATATAATAATAATAATAATAATCTTGGGAGGATTGAGCTTATAAAAAGAACTATTTAAATTTTAAAATTGTGACACACGTAGAAAGGTAATTAACATACTAAATGAATTACTACGTACAACCTCCGCTACAAAATAAACGAATTTTTGAGTTTGTTTTTAAAATAGAATTTTTGACTCTTCGTCTTATTTGAATTTTTTTATGATTAATATTTTTATTGGTACTGCATGATATAATTTACGTGTAACTAATTTTTATCAATTTTTTAATAAATATTTAAGACCCATGGTCAATCTGTCGAACTAGAAATACTAGAAATCTTTTTTTTTTACGGTGTAGTAAACCGTCTCAAACTCCTCCTCGTGAGGATTGGGCTTAGGAGCGTTATTCGTTTCCTCCTTTACTACATCCAACAAATCAAAAACAGATTTTTCTCGGCGGTTTCGTGTTGAAGTGAGTACTAAAAAACCAGCAGCGGCTCCCGCGTCGCCGTCACGCGCGTTGCCCTCTGCTCGGGAGCCGGGCCCGTCCCGTCCCGTCCCGCGTGGACCCGGTGGGCCCGCGGTGTCAGGTGGGGTCGGTCGACGGCCACGTGTTCAACTGCTTCGCGTTTTTGGCGTCGTGTGTGAGCGCGGTGAATTCTCGGGGTCACAGCTGGTGTATTTTTTGTGGTGTTTCGTTGGGTTCCTTTTGACTTGCTACCCAAGGTTTGATGGGGTGGGTTTCCTTTCCCCGCAAATTCTGTGCTGTTTCCCTTCCTCATAGTCCTACGTATGGGTCCCACGCTGGACCAGGACTGGGCCCACCTGTCAGTTTTTTTTTCATCCGAGTGGTAGTGTTATTTATTACTAGTATAATAAATGAATGAATGAACGAAATTATTATATGCTTATCTTTGGAGCCGATTAATACGTAAAAAATGCTTGTTTGAAAAAGCCTGATAGAATATTACCATAGAGATAAAAAAAAGAAACAATTTTGACGTGGTTGTCCCGTACTGGTGGCGGTTGTAAAGTTTGCTCGGCTTTTGCGGGAGTAGCTTTGTGTGGCTGGGAGGTGGGCCCGTGTCAGGCCGACGTGGCTGCCGGCCATTGGATTCTCTGTCTGACCGCCGGGCCCACTACGGCGTGGCCGTCCTCGGCGGCGGACCACGTGCATGGTGCATCGTCGTGGCCGCCCCCGTCCTCTCCTGCATCCGCAAAAAACAGAACCAAGCAGCACTGCTAATTGCTTTCACATTTAGAGCGTTGCTTCGCTTTTAACTTAGGCCTGTTTAGTTTCCAAAAGTTTTTCGTAAAAAATATCGCATCCAATTTTTTACATCTAAATAAAATATTAAATATACATAAACATTAAAATTAATTATACAGTTACGAGAGAAATCGTGAGATAAATCTTTTGAGTCTAATCGGTACATGATTAGCTATAAGTGTTACAGTAACCAATATATGCTAATGACGGATTAATTAGACTTAAAAGATTCGTCTTTTTCATGCGGAATCTGAAATTTGTTTTATAATTAGACAATGTTTAATACTTTAAATGTGTATCAAAAATTTAATATGATCTTTTTGTAAAAAAAATTTTGCAAACTAAACACGACCTTACACTTAATGGTCAAATTTTGAATTGTTAATTTTAAACTTAAAGTTGAATTTATGGTTTCCATTTTGTTTTATTGTTTAGAATTTTCTTTAAATTGCTAGGAAACATGTAACTATTGGTTGCTTAGATTTGGGTAGGGAGAATTTTTTGGTAGAGCAATGTTGGCATTCTCCTTGATGATTGCATGTTGTTGGAGTAGCTACTGTTACTTGATTTGTTATTTTCAAGTTTTCCCTTTCGGTTGTCAGAGCGTGGCCAGTCACGTGATGTCCTTGTCATCGTGATTCCCCTCTCTCTCTCTCTCTCTCTCTCTCTCTCTCTCTGACAAACTCCCTGGGGACAGTAGTGATGAGTCCCCCAACAAAGCATGCTCCATCTTCTTAATGTTCAGTGAACGATAGAGCATCGGACAAGATTAAGGTTTGGATGTATTTTGAAATGCCACTAAACAACAAGTTCACGAGCAGTCCTTTTGCCCTGCTTGGCTCACCTTGTTTGATTCGATGCGGCCATTCGAACCATTCTTGATCTTGATTCTTGAATGAATGAATGAATGAATGAGTGATTCCCTTTTCTACTTCAGACCCGTGGTGCTCTTCAATTTGGATTTGTCGCTTGTCTTCTTTCTGTTACCAGTTACTAGTTACTACCATGTGTTGCCACTGCAAGTCCTGTCTGTCTATTTCTGAATCTTGCAAATTTTCTTGCGTTTGTTCTGAACCCAACTGATGATCCTCTCTCTCTTGATGCTGTGCAGCGTTCGAAGTTCGCCGATGACATGAACCGTAACGAGGAAGGCGTGCTTATGTTCGACCTCAACGAATGCCTGGATGAACAGCACTGGTCCTAATGACGCGGGGATTTTCTTTTTCTTTTTTTTCTGACAAATCGGCGATTCATGGGGTCAGGAATAAACCCAAGCCGTGTACATAAAAAGAGGTGAAGCCAGCAAAGCAGTAGAGCAGTTGTCAAAAGCTGGAGGGCTTTGCCTTTCTTTCTAGATTATAAGGATGGATTGGATAGATGATGAAGAATCAAGCAGCTCTTGTTAGGTTGTTCCATTGAATTTGCCAGGCTAGTTTTTTAGTCAGATTTGTTGTTCTTCGCACTGCTAGATTGATCATGTTGGTATATTGCTTCTGGCTCGATCACTGCCGCCCCGCTGCTGCCTCTGGGCCGTCGGAAATTCAGACGGTGTAAGACATCAGTTTTGATCTTCAGTTCACTTAAATGTGGAACTCATACAGTGCAGGAACGATATTGCATAAATTTTGTTCTTTCTTTCCTTCTTTAGCTCAGTTTTTTTTTTCTTGTTATGTTATATCTGTGGTGATGGTTTCACTGGCCTGGCTGTACTGCTTTTTAGCTGCTGGTGCTTCTGTTCTTTGTTGATGCTTATACTGAATGTTGCAGTATTCATGCCTCCTTTTTTCTTTATTACTGATGAAGTGCTGTCTACTCTCTTTTAATGTTTTTCCTATTTAACGCCTAACTTTTGAATCTAGGTTTTATCATTTGTCTTATTCAAATTTTTTATACAAAATTACAGGTCATTCTTAAATTTACTACAGTAATAAATCAAATTGTAATAAATTAATAAGTAGTTATATAATTTTTTAAGTAAAACAAATGGATAAAAGTAGCCTATAAGTCGTATCAAATAAAATTGTGACATGTGCTATTCCTCTGAATAATAATTCGCTAATTTCGCTTGCAAAGGCATCAATCAGCCGTGATTGTGTGCTTGTGCCTGGTGTGGGTCCCTTGCAGGTCTCGTTTGGTGATGTGGTTTTGAGAGGGTAGTTGACATGTGGTTGTGACCAGATCGGGTTAATTATCGGGATATGAGCAGCTTTGGGTGATAGCTCCAGCTGATGCTGATTTGTATCACACATGCTACAAATTGCTGTTTGTTATTACAGAGACCGACCCCATCGACCTATTCCGAAAGAAGTGTTTCCTATGGAGAAATATGGACCATCATCAGAGAGGCACCGATCGAAGATTCAACCGACGAAAACGATATTGTAGATCAACGCATCGCTTGCAGTTGCAATAAAAAAGCAAGCATGCATGGTCTGTTGCTAACAAGTTATACGTTTTCATACTAACAACATACGTATCTAGATTTGTTAAATGGTATCATCTCTATCTAAAGTTGCCATCGTGCCCGTGGAATCATGCTTGTGATTACCACGTCCTCTCTTTCTTTTCTCTTTCTGCTCTTAAGGTTGCATGTATTAAAATATAAATATATATAGATTTAATTTATTTTATAAATAATATAAAAAGCAGTAGAATATTTTAGTATGATCTTTGACATCTAAGTTAAAGTGTGTGTATATATATATTGAATATAATAAGCATCACTATAGCATATGGACAATGTTGCGCCGCAACCAAACAAGGGAGATGCATTGTGGTGGACAGACAGTAAGCAGTTGCGCGTAGCGTTTCCTAAAAACCTTATCCGTCTTCTCGTGTTGCAGGACGTCGAAGGTGATGGTTCAGAATACATGCTTTCCCGATCTGCCGGTGCACACTAGCAAGCGGGCTAGAGTAGACGTCTTGCGACGCCACAGTACAGAGGAGGTAGAAAACCCTAGTTGATTTTTGTGTATATTGTGTGGAGGCGTCGACTCGGTATTCATAGATAGATCAAGGTGTGGGATCAATACATCTGAATTATTTCCATAACTCATCATCGAACCAGATAAACAAGAATTTGAAAACAAACTCTAGATAAATCCGATAAGATTTATAGCAAAATAAAACTGCAAAAGTAAACCCGCAAGCATGAGAGCCCATTTTTACGGACCCTTCACGCACATGTCGCGTGCACGCAACACCCATGCCTAGAGAGGTGAGCGAGCACCTGCGCATGATTCTCCAGTTCTCTCTTACATGATTGCCCAAATGACTAGGATACAATTATCACTTATACGGAGGTCCCCATCTTCTAGAATAAGCAAGGTACAGGGACAAAACACATGTTAAGTGTGGGGTTTCCTAGGAACCCACTTTAGGTGTCGGTTACTAGGAACTCGGCCATAGTTTTTTTGGCTAGAGTTCATCTACTTTCACCGCAGATGCACTTATCTCAATCTAAACTTATGCACTCGTAGTAACCTGAACTCAATTCAATATACTAAAAAGCAAATAAGTGGCACCCCTATATATTTCATTCCAGCTTCGACCCTATCTAGGTGGGACTAAAGTTCACCAGCATTCAATCCATGAGATGGACTTTTAAAATTTTCTTAGGAATTATTTTCTATATGGGCTAAGGCCCAAACTATAATTCCCACATCACCTTCCTTGATGTGTGGCCCTCCAGTCCTAGCGGCGGCGCATCATGCCCTCCTCGTTTAACAGATATGGAGAAGGTGATGACAAGAACAAAAAATGAAAATGGCTGCTACGTCAGCGGCATGTATGATTCTAAAGGGAGCTGACAATTTCAAACTAGATAACACAATTTAACGAGTTCCAGATCCAAGTATGTATTGTCCAAATTTAGGAATCTAAATGATTTTTTTTTAAAAAAGGAAACACCATAGGTTGGGATATTGGGATCATGGTCATTTCTCTTCCGTAGCTACAGTCAAATTCAGATGGAATAATCGTAAATGTCATTAACATGATTTTAGTGAGAATAGATATCGATAAACACGAATATTAGAATACGAATAATTTGGGGCTAAGACAAGCAGATCGATGATGAGAGTGGTGCTGCCGGTTCCTGCATCTGTAACAACTCACCTAAATTTGGTCATCCATATCTTCATTTGGATGATCATTTAAACTAGTTGTATTCTTCATATCTCTATATACTCCACTAGATCATCCATACATGACATCCTCTGTATCTCTTTGGAGGATGAAGAGAGATCATCTAAATATGAAGGTTCTCTCTTAATATGGATGACATCTAAAAATAGATGATATGATAGCTGTTCTATTAAAGCTTAATTTATAGTGTTTATACTCTATTTTTAGGATAGAGGATGTGATAGATGAGCTATTAGTATGGGAGGCGCTTGTGGGCAACGTCGCCTGCCGAAGCTGAGGACGGCGAGTCGGCGACAGGCCGGATCAAAAGATTCAACCACATGCATGAATGCAAATGGCACATCGCTGGAGCTTTGCACTCCACAAACTTGAAGGATCGGTCTTCATATTTCGCCATAGGTAGCGTATTAGGGGGGGGGGGGGGGGGGGGGGGGGTTGTTGTTTTCTCACAATTTTTTTAAGTATATGTCACATCGAATCTTTGACACTAATTAGAAGTATTAAACATAGATTATTAAATAAAACTTACCTCATACTCTGGACTATTTTACGAGACGAATCTATTAAGACTAATTAGTCCATGATTAGCGAATGTGAAGCTACAGTAAACATTTGGTAATCGTGGATTAATTAGACTTCAAAAATTTGTCTAATGAAATAGCCTTTATTTATTTATGTAATTAGTTTTATTATCAGTCTATATTTAATATTTCTATTAACGTCCAAATATCCGATGTGACGATGGACTAAAAAAAAGTCACTGGATCCAAACAGCCACTAAGAGCATCTCCAACAAATGTCTAAAATTAATCCCTAAAAATAAATTTTAGGAATTAAGGTAGAAAATGTATCTCCATTAGATTACCAAATACATTCGTAATATTTATACATGTCTAAAATCAACTCATTGGTGTCCTAAATTTAGGGTAAGAATATGTGTTCCTAATACAAGTTATTCATTTTTAGATTTATGTTGGAGAAGTGTGTAATTTTTATGCCCAATACATTTTTAAATGAATCCAATACAAATTTTTGGAAGCAAATATTAGCATTTCCTTGAAGATGCTCTAATTTTGGATGATATACTTTCTCGTTTTTTTGACGCCGTCGATTTTTTATATAAGTTTGGCCGTTCTTCTTATTTATTTATTTTATAAATATATAAAACTACAAATTATGTTTAAATTACTATAGTAATAAATCAAATTATAAGGAAATAATTAATAATTATATAATTTTTTTATAAGACGAATGGTCAAACGTATATCAAAAATCAACGGTGTTAATGGAAAAAGAGAGAGTACCTTTTTCCTTATGTTCGATAAATAGTTCATTTTTTCGCTTCTGCTTAGCCAAAGTTTAAATTTTAAATTATAAATTTATGGTTAGCTTTTAGGTTTTTTATCGTAATTTATTTTTCAACCTTGACTTACTAAGAATACATATGTAAAGTTTTATTTATAAATTATTTTTTGTTTATAAATATAGCTTGTCTTTTTTTTTCTTTAACGAGCGAAAAGGTGACCCAAGGTCGGAACAACTTCCGTGGACACATCCTTGGGAAAAAATCTTTTAGGCCAAATATTTGTAATTGTTTTAAATGTTGCGGTTGGATTTGCTGAGTCTCACGACAAACAACGTGTCTCACATGGCGCTTCTCTCCTGATATTTTCCCATTTTTTTTTCTTTCTTCCCATTCCCGCATCCTTTTTTCTTGCTCCAATAAGGATAAAAAATTTACCATAAAACAATAACCACGGTCACTAAGTACACACGTACCCACTTGCGATCTATCTGGCCCGTGGCCAAGCAAAGGGCGCTCGTCTACTCTAGTAAAAATATTATTACTAGTCATTCTCTCCCTCCCATATCAATAATTCATCGAAAAATATTACTTTTACTATATTTATTTTGAGATGTGTAGCAGTACTGCATTTACTTCAATATGCCAGGGATAAAATGGCAGATAATATTTTTACAAATCTGTATAGCTAAATTTAAACCGGCCACACTGCTTTATACCAAAAGAGTACATATTACATACATTGCTTTGCCACCTTTAATAATTCATCAAACTAGAGTATCTATCCTATACCACTGCTGTCGAGGGCGTCATTGTGGCACCGGTGGTGTGCTGAAAAAAAAAGAGTTTCCTTTGACTTTTTAAGTTAAAGGGACATTGAGGCTGACATGTGGACCTCACCGTGTATGGAAGGAACCTTCAAACCCCAATGCATGGCATGTGACTAGGCAGTGGTGGAGGGCAGCTTAGTGCAAATATTCCTAGGACGCAATTCATTACCATGCTCGAAGCACCGCGCTGCTCAATTGCGGCGCATCCTTGCCGTATCCCACATACTACCACTCGATCTGGCCTAGATTAAGGATAGCAATGGGCCCTCGGTAGCCGAAGGGTATTTGATTTGTTAGGGACGAGGATGGAACAAAATCAATACTATGGATTTTTTCACGGTCAAATGTCATCCCCATAAGGTAAAGCAAGTATGAGAATATTCATGTGGTACCCGTCCCCATTAACCATCGGGTAACCTGACTATTTCTATATGTTGTTCTCATTCCCCCAAAGTAATCTCATCCTCTCTAGCTCACCTCCTCTTATCCTTCAATTCCACGCATCTAGCTAGTGGCAGTGAAGCCAACAATGGCATGGATGGCACCATTGACCCCTCAAGTTCCTCTAATTGTCTGCCTCATCCCTATCATTCTAGCACGAACCATCTACTTCTGCTCAGTCCTAATATATGCCGCCTCTACTATGCTCTCGCCACCGCACCATCCGCTTCTACGTACCCCATCCCAATATGTGCAAAGGAGAGAAAATAGAAAAAATAGATGATATGGAATAACAGGTGGGGAAAGATGCCACATGTGCTTGATGGGAGAGGATATGTTAAAACCAATAATTTTAACCTTGATGCGAGGAGTGTGTAAATTTTTCGGGTTGAAGAGTTGAGGATAGGAGAATGCTCAGTATTGTACTCCAAGGGGTAAGCCAGACATTTTTCCATTAGCAAATATATAACAAGTAAAAATTTAAGGAAGAAATGTAATAAGGAATAGCACAGAAGATTCACTGTTGCCATGTTTAAAAAAATATAGTTATTTACAAATATCCTTAAAAGAAGGTATATACCTTCATAAAAGAAAAAAATCAGAAAAAAATCTTTTTGGATCAGCAAGTTGCCAGAGATACAAACCTAATGTGTGAAACACCCATAGGCTGACTGGACAGTGAAGAGTGCAATTGGGCGCCGGGCATAATGAGCAATGGGGGTCTTTGGTCTCTTAGAAACCCAGCTACATTGTACCATGCTTGGCAAAATGCAAGTGCAACAACTTATGGTAACTTCTAATATAGCCGATATATAATGGGGGTCGTTTTGCCGTAGAGGCGTAGATGATTAATCCAACACAAATAAACATATATTTTTATTTTATCATAATATAGCCCTATGAGATCCTGTTATAATGAGTTAATTATAATAAACACAATGGTCATATTGAATAATAGTTTGGATAAATAGTTGAGAAGAAAATATTGTTTGAAGGTTGCTACCAATCTATATAGATGCATTCATGTATAAAGAGAAAAGAGAAGTTCATGCGTAAAGATCAAACAAAGGACACGATAGCACATACATAATACAAATAGTTAAAAGTGTTAGTGATATACCGAGAGACAATCTAGGGATGTTTGTATCACATACTATGTTTACATATCATGTATTATTCTTTGAGATAAATAAATTATTATTGATTAATGAATATGTGATTCGTTTATGAGACTCATTATGTTATAAGTTACTCTTTCATCAAAGGTTTCCTAATTAAATATCATGTACAGAACAAATGAGATTAGATGAGCAGCACATGTATTGATTGATGATCATGTCTCATGAATCATGGTATGAAGATCTAACATGAGACACTGTGAGAGTTATATATGATTTGTCGTCATTGTTTTCACTAAGTATTGATATATAATCCTTCGATTTGGGGTTATCATATTTCTCAACATGTGTAATGGATTTCTTAGGGATTATTAAACGCTACATCATGACTGATTAGTTATAAAAGTAGTCTTCAGTCATAGCATCAAACATGTAGTAGGCGGCGGAGATTGTCTGCAGTACTGTAGTAGCTGCAGCTGACATGTGGGCCCTATATCCCATGGGCCCACCTGTCAGCCTCTGTTACTGCACAGCAGTAACTGCCAAGGATCGATGCCCTGTAGTAGGATGTGAATGATTAAGATAGAATTTGCTCCTCCATTGAAGATATATCCCTGCCCCCCTCCCACAATGTTATAAATTATGAAAATACACGGCTATGTCAAAGGTGATTGAGGAGTCAATCACAAGTTACATAATCTATTACAGAATCAAAAGAATGATTAAGCTATTAAAAAGATGATACTTATCTAGCTTTGAGCTTAATTGATATCGTAAGGCAACATGATTAATACAAAGATACACTATAGGTTCAACCGATATGCTTTTTATGGATACTCGACAGGTAGAAGCCGCTAGTGTCACGTGGATAAAAAAGAGTTTTCGGGCTACAACTAACTATGATAACAATCCATGATCTACTACTTGTATGGTACTTCTTCCGCTGCACCGCGTGCATATAGTAGTAATCTATCATCTACTACTTGTATGGTTTCTAGTTTACATAATAAAAATTTTGTTTTATGCTATTATAGCCTACCTATATCCCTATGAAACGAAGCAGCACCACATGAAGAACTAAGCGCGTCGCAGGATCGGCGTCCGTCCAGAATCATTATCGTTCTTACTCAGTCCACGCGATGTTCACGCATGGCATGATCGCTTCCCGTCATCCGCCGTTCAAATATGCATCCAGAGGAAATAAGAACATGCCATGCACATATAAAAGCTGAAGTAGAAATTAACATCCAATTAATCCGGCCAACCCACACTTTCTCTCCAAGCTATCTACGTATGGCCACACAGTCGAGGAGAGAAAGATGCCAATTGCCAAATCATGTCGTACATCTAGATCGATGGACAAGCAAAATTGGCTATGCTGTAAGCGACGAGGAAGCTCGGTGCAGATGCGTTCCAATGGCTGCAGGTGAGGCCGTTTTTGTCTCACCAGAAGCTAGGTTTCCTAATTTTCGGCTTCTAGTCCATTTTCTAGATTCTATGACTCTAAATTCTTATAATCTTATTACTGTTTGGGAGAGTTTTTGACTTCTAGAAATTTCATGAGAAGCTGCAGCTGCTAGAAACTCCACCAATCAGGCCTCTTAGATTGACACATACCAAGCAAACTTAGGCCACGTTCGGCTGGCCATGGTAAGTTAACTTATCTTTCTTGTTTGGTACGCGCACACTTTCCGAACTGCTAAACGATGTATTTTTTTAAAAATTTTCTATATAAAAGTTGTTTTAAAAAAAATCATATTAATTTATTTTATATTTTTTAATAATTAATTAATTATGTACTAGTCTATTACTATATTTTCCGTGGCCCACCAGTCGAACACAGCCTTAGTTTCTTGACATCTTTGGTTGTTTTTTTTTTCTAGGGCAAGGAGAGAGATGCATTTATCCTATGGATTAATAACTACTTTTATTATTGAAAAAACCTCTATATGGACAAATACAAGTTTAGCTTCTATTTTTTGTTCAGTGTTATAAAAAAATCATAGCATAATTCTTACTATAGTAAGCATAGTATCGTTGTTTGGGCCCCATAGAAGTGTACAACATCTCGTGATTGCATTACTAAAAATTGAAAAGAAAGAAGAGTTGTGCAGTTGGTTTGTACCTCTCCAAGTGTGTGTGTTAGGAACACATTTGCGGGTGTATGCTTGTGTAATAATGTGTGCTCATGTCAATGTGTCTGCCATGTAATGGCAAAAAGAAATTGACGAGAAAAAAAACAAGAGTAGTTTCATATGCTTGCTCAGTTGTAGATTGATGGCCGTGGGAAATCTAGTCAGTTTTCCATATAATTTGATCCAAAAATTACTACGATATTATAAATCATGAATATCACATAAATTGATTCATGTAGGACACGCAATGAGACGCGTGTTGAAATTGTAAGTAGAGAAAAAGCAGAATTAGATGGGATATGCGCACACATGATCATAGATGACTGGTAAGACATAAGATGTATAAGTGTATATTGGTTAAACAGAAGAACTATTACAACATAATCTCATTCAGATGGGATACTATATAAGTCAAATGATACCAACTATCTAGTAACTAGGACCGAAAACGGAGCGAATACGGACGAATAACACACGTATTGTATTTGTTTTCATATTTTTAGGCGGATACAAAAACGGATACGAATATCTCGGATACGGAAACAAATACGAATTATCTCGAATGAATAAGGATCGGATGTAGTCGAACACAAATACGAAAATAAATATTTCTCGGAACATACGAACCACTCAAACCGTTCATAAAGACAAATAGCAGCTAACTTAATCAAGATAGTTATCATTTTAGACCTTATCGTAGATTAAACAAGTTACATTTAATTTCACGTGTATTAGACAGTGACATAAGTTCACCACATATTACATAATGAGTTCAACAAATACTGATAGTCTAATAGCACTAAAGCAGTTTTGCAGTAAACTGGTTGATGGGCCAGACCTGAAATTAAGTGGACTAAACTGATTTCAGGTGTTCGCGCATATCCGCTCATTACAATCTTCAGATATCCGTCAGAATATCCGTATCCGTCGGAAACTGCCATACCGTATTCGTATTTATATCCGAAGAAAATTATCTGTATTCGTATCCGTATCCGAATTATCCAGGAAATATCCGCTCCGAGCTACCTCCATATCCGTTTTTTTCCGGAGCGGACAAAAACCATCCGTTCCATTTTCAGCCCTACTAGTACCACATAATCTCATTCAGACAGGATATTATATAAGTCAAATGATACTAACTATTTAGTACCAAATGATATCAGTTAGTGTTATCTAATATCATCAGTGTCGTGTCGTGCGACGAAGACAGCACGAAGGGTGCACGCGGAGATCGGTGCCGGAGCGCATGGAAGGAGCAGCGCGGCACGGCCGCACAGGAGAGGCAGTGCCGGCAGCGCAAGCAGCGGCGACGGAGCACACAGCGCTGGCGGCTCACTAGCTTCTCCTGTTGGGACGGAAGCCCGTTCTAGAGTCTCTCTGTATATTAAAAATAGAACATGTGACGTTACGAAATAATTAAGTGGTGTAACGCTCAACGGTATCATGTGCTGATCTTTCTGTAAAAATAAACGAATTGATTAGAAATTTTCATGCGGTCGACCAATAGCAAATCCAGGCTATTGGTCATAAAATCAAAACGGAAAAGGACCAAATATTTTTGTGTATATTGCTGGGTCTTAAAGCACCTTTCAGGGGGGGACCAGAACTGCAACTAGAATTATCGACACAAGAACCAGGTGCTAACAGCCTAACACGGAGATAAAACGATGCAACATGGATAACCTGCAGATCTAGAGGCCGGTTTAATCCATTATCTAAAAAATAAATAACCTGCATTCAGCTGTGCCCAGAAGGAAATTATATCTTACGCAACAAGGACAAAAACGAAGAGAAGTCGAGTCCACAATGTTGGCGAGAAAACAGTGACATTATCAAGTTGTTTTTCCATGCAGGAACGGAAAGGCAGAAACCATAGTTATTAATTCTGGGAATCTTCATTACGAAATAAGTCGAGGATCGGCTCGCTAGCCGCTAAACCAAGTTGGCACATATTACAAAGTGGCCATAGGTTGGTGAAATGACCGAGATTTAACGGAAAAAATCCTAGCTTGTTATGAATTCAGGGATTGGGACTGGCTACCGTAACACCCTGTGGGAAGAAAAGGATACAGGTTAAAGAAAAATGCTGATGGTCAGAAAATCAAAACAGAACCAAGGAGCAAATATTTTGTGGTGCAAAGAGTGATTCTAGAGAAATCCCCTTACTTAACAGCAATGGTCGTCTATAAAGATCAGCATTGCATTATGTACATATGGTGTACAGCAGCCACACAGCTTGTTACCTACAAGACAAATTTGGATAAGACAGAGAGCACACTTTTCAGGGTTTAACTTGGAGAAAGAGATAGCTCACCTTCTATACAGAGCCTTGATATCATGGCGAATTGCATTAGCCTCCAGTAATTGATCTTCAGAATCATCAATATCAACTTGATTCAGTTTGAAGTCTTCAGTAGTGCAATGCTCACTCCATTCGAACCATAGCTTTGGTATAACTTCTTTCTTGAAAGCAGTTTCATGGAACTTTTCCTCTGGAGAACCAGCGGCAACAAGCCTGTAAACAAACACTTTCTTCTGCTGTCCAGGCCTGAATGCACGTCCAATTGCTTGACGGGTAACAGATGGGTTCAAGTGAACATCTAGAATGATGACCCTTGATGCACCAACAAGGGAGATGCCCTCACCACAGGCCTTGATAGAACCAAACAAAACTTTTGCATCGGGGGAGTTGTTAAACTGTTCCATCGCTAATTCTCTGTCTTCTGGATTAGTATCACCAGATATCATGAAAATCTCCTTCCCCACATGCCATCCCAACATCTTAACCAGCAATCTTTCCAAAAATTTCATCGGAAGTATATATTGACTGAAGGCAAGCAACTTCTCTCCTGCAGAATTAGCAAGAGACAGAATATTCATGAAAAATCTGGCCTTCACCCCATCTCTTATGTTGATAGACTCAATCAAGCCATCAACAGTTGCATCTGTCAAGTTGATCGCCCTATCTGCAGCAGCACCCTCTGAAATTTCTGACAGACAAGGATGAATGTACAATGCAGTCCCCACTGCACTTCTTTTGAACTTTTCATAGGCTTCTATCTTGTGAACAATGTCTTTCTGCTTGGGAGTGAGTTTCAAGAACACACTGAAATCCACTAGGCCAGGTAGTTCATCTAAGATATCACCCTTATAATAGTGAAGCACATCTTTTGTTAAATCTCTAAGACTTCTAATAACATTGGCTTTTCTAGTGAAGTTGTCGTCATTCAGCAGGGTGTTTTCTACTATCTCAGTGAATGCACTGTCAGGAACCCCTTTTAAACTCCTGCCACCTGATATTGCAACCTGACTCATTATACGTCTAGCAATAGGACGGGATGATTCCATCTTGAGAAACTTAGGACGCACGAGGTCCAAGATGTTAAACACTTCAGAAACATGATTCTGGAAAAGTGTGCCTGACAAGACCACTTTGCGTGGTGTTTGGACTCTTTTTAGTGATGCCAGTACATCAGTCTCCCGATTTCTTGGTGTATGACCTTCATCCAGTATAAGTAGGTTGGGGACCATAAGCAGCCTGTCTCGGCATGCAGCTGCAATGTTTCCACCTGCATCACCGCAGATGATTCGTGAAAACTGCTTGTATCCGAGAAACAGTATGCTCATCTGGGCTTCCCACGATTTGAGGACTTCCAGTTGCTCTGTTCTTTTGTCAGCCTTAACAGAATAGAAATCATACAGTGGTATGTCCTCCACTTGCCACCGCTGAAACTCCCTCTTCCAAGTACCTAAAATCCCTTTAGGGAGCACAACAAGGGGCCTTGCAGAAGGATACTTTGCTAAAAAACTTTGAATGAAACTTATGAGCATAAATGTCTTCCCTGAACCAGGGGCATGGGCTAGAATGCAACCACCAGGCTTATCACCAACTAGATTCTTGACCAGGAAGTTGAATCCTTCCAACTGATGTGGTCTCATTTGCTTCGCATGTCTTGGATGAATGGCAATATCAGAGACAATGAAATCTTCAGAAAATTTAACAGCACCAGTATCAATCTCATCAGCATCCTTTGAACGTGATTCATAGTAATTTGTTCTTGTCCTTGAGGCCTGATATAATGTAAGCATAAAATTTAAATTTTCCAATTGACGCATGAAAAATCAACAAAAGCTTTAAATGATTTATGCAAGCATTCGATCTTTGCTATATGACCCATGCCTTGAATGCTGTCCCACCTTAGTTCATGTATAACCCCTTCAATAAAGTCATATCATTTCCAAAATGAATATCACCAAATACTCCAAAGCAGCATCAATATCAGGAGTCGGTAAAAAAAGGGTCTTTAGGGAGTATTTCAGTAAAATAAAAGGTTCCCAATTGCATCCCCCTACCCAACAAAAAAAAAAGAAGCCATAGATTCACAGTTAATCTAACAAGCATTACCCAAAAAAAGATGTGTGAGGATTGTATACAGTGATTTTGTTTCCTTAGAATTTATACACCACTGTAAAGCATGATAACCACAAATTTCTCTTGATTGTGATGCCATTCCACTGCCTAAAGACCTTCAAGGTACTGCCTTAATATTAATAGAATAGGTGTGTGAGGTGAGGAGAATGATTGATAACGTGAACAAGGCAAAATGGATACAGCTAGTGTGTAATGTCGGTAATAATCAGATCTACTAAAACTTGGGGCTTTAAAAGTTGACATTGTATGGGACATGAGGGAGTTCATGTAAATAATTTACTTAAGAGTTTTTTTTTAATAAAGGCTCCCAAAATTGAGATATCCCATTTTTTAGAACATTAACTATCACATATTAGAAACAAGGTACGGACCTTTTTCCACTGATAATCAATTATCGTTTCAGCCTTTCTAACAATCATGCCACAGATACGGCATACATGGCCTAGATCTTCATGAATCCGAATGTCATGATTGCAGTCGTCATCCATCTCTTTTTCATCATCCACTTCATTTTCATTGGACATGTCTTCATGTGTGTCAAGCTGGACAAAGAGTATTACTTGATCATTAATGGGAAAAGACACAAACCAGATTAAAATAATCAACATAAAAGCTTTGAAACACATTAGGTTTAAATCAACAAATGATCGCCTTTTTCAACACTCTAGCTTATCTTACAAAATACACCTGCCATGAAACACTTTGCGTACAGCAGTATTCAACCTTCAGACCCCAAAAAAAAAATGCTCATAGCATGTCACAAGTACAATTAGCAGTCAGCTCAAAATGGAACCAACAATTTTATAATGCTGCAGAATAAGCGTTACAAAAATCTGTAGTAATTTGTACCTTTGTACATTCAGCTGCCAATGAAAAATCTTTCCAAAGATCGTCGAGCCCATCACTTTCTTTTACAGGTTCCTCCTCTTCTATTTCAGTCCTGTAGCTTTGTGACGGAACATCATTTTGCTGCAAATCCAAGGTGGAATCAACTGCTGCTTGATTTGGCTGGTTTTTTCTTTTTCTTTTTCCTAGGGCAGTTCCCGCATCTCCATCTACAGGGGTGCTGGGATTGGGATCTGATTTCCTTCGTTTTCTCTCAGTAGGAAGAGTAGGGAGAACTTGTGTTTCTGCTATCTTCTCTGCATGGCTAGCAGCCTATAGTGAACAGCAATAGTTAACGATTGAATACAAAACATTTAAGCTTGGAATCAAAGTAGATTCAACAAGCGTTACACATTTTCATTCTTAGCCTATAATTTTGTAATATTACCAACAAGATATATCATAGTGCTCTTCAGATTGACCAAAATACATTCATAGAACAAGGAGTAAAAGCACCGATATGCATAAGTGGATAGCATATTGAATAATTTCAAGTAAAAGTACATACCAGCAGATCTTGAATACGTTGCTCCTCAGGTTTTTTCTGCAATATAACCTTTTCAAATAGCAAAGATGGTTGATAGCTGGTTTGCAGCGGAAACTGATTGATTAAAGGTGCATTCTGACCATATGGAACAATTTGAGTGCTTTGGTCTCCATAAGCATGCAAGGTTCCATTTACTTGGTCTTTTGCTCCAGATACAATCCATGTTGTGTAAGGACTAGTTGATCCAGATGCTGTCAGTTGGTTATTGTTGATAGATGTGAGCTGTCCACATCCTTCTGCGTCTTCATCCTCGTTGTCAGAATCAAGAACTATTATTGCTGTGCTGTCCTTTTGTTTTGTTTGCTCCAAAGGACTGTCTGTGTTAGCAGCTGCCATTTCGCTGCTTATCAAAGAATTTGCAGTGTGTTGATGCAGCGAAGAAAGAAAATTGATCAATTTGACATGGCGAGCAGAAATACTTCCCCATTCTCCAGTATCGCCATATCCCCAATCATGAACCCTATTTGAAGGAGGAAGCGAAATACCATTCAGACATGTTGCAACTCCAGGAATTAACACATTGCCATTGGCATCAGAAGAAGCCTTCTTTTGCCTGCGGTAATACATGCCTACAAAGGAAGGAGATTGATTAAATCAAAGGAGAATACGACAAAATAATAGATTAGGTCCAAGAAATAACAGTTCTGGGTTGCTTCAATAGCCCCTAAGGCTGGAAACCTTGAAACAATTACAATTTCAGTCTTAAAGCACAGGAATATTACCACAACATAGCCACAACCAACCAAGCAAAAAAAAGCTGTGGAAACAGTATGCAGAATGATCTGCTTCATGCAAAACTTTTCATTTTACTAGATGAAAAACCCCCCAAGTTGCTGCATAATTAAAGTTATTGTGATATAGCTCATTCAAAAAGAAATATTTGGCATGCGAAAGAAAATAGTAAGTTAAAACATACGCACAGCCACGGAGGTAACACCGTAACAACTCTTGTCATGTGGGGGCGCACGTACACCAGGCGCTGACAGGCCCATGATGTGCGCAGTGCAGCAGAACGCGCGGCAGGGGCATGCGACTACACGCAAAAGGAAACCGCCACGAGTGGCTAAATTAGGAAAGAGAGATTGGTTTACTATTTAGTTCCTTAAGTTTAGGAATAATTGGTTGAGGATAAATTAGGAAAGACAGATTGCTTTACTTTTTTAGTTCCTTAAGTTTAGGAATAATTAGTTGAGGCCTTAGGCTATATATTCCTATAACCGCACATTGGATAAATTCAAGCAGATATTAGTCATCTATTCTCCTTCCTCTGTTCTACAACTAAGCCTACGGCAGAGGGGTAAACCTCGCCGGAGAAGACGAATCGCGGCTACGAACTACGTAGCCGAGGTCCCGCTATCCGGGGACCCGACACCCTTGACAGCTCTATTCATCCCTCGTTGACTGGATTTTTTGTAATAAAAGAGAGGATAACACTGAAGCCAAAGCAACAAGGGCCTTCTTGGCAGGGCTCCAGCTCCCAAATCCACCTTTCATGGCCCAACCAAACGATTCAGCTCCACCCAAAAAGGAATTGGAGAGGGCTGGAGTGATCTATAAAAAAATGAATTAGAGAGGTGGAGCAGGGTTTGTGCCACTCGGCAGCTCCACTCCAGAAGTTAGATTTAGGAATTAGTGCTCTGCCAAACAGCCCACATAAGTAAAGTACCACATGAGAGTTGGCTATCTGCATTGTTTGCTTGCAGGATAGGAGCGGTTTGTCTGATCTGGCTGGAAATCTTAGACACAGAACAACTATCGAACAGCCTATAGAAATTTTTGCAGGGACCAATAGTTTAGAATATACTATAGATATAGTTACTACACATCATCACTGACAGGCATAATAGAGCAACGTAATAACCAAAACTAAGTAGACTACAGAGGAAGCCCTTATATACCACAAATTGTGTTACACATTTTCTCCTGTGCCAGTCTCACACCAAATAAATGTGAGTAATTTCTTTACGTACCATCGAGAAACACACACCTCCCAATGTGCAAACACCTTGCACTTCTATGGCGTGAGTTTCTCAAGAGTTGTTTCTGCTCAATCAATGCATCCATATGCAAGTGCTTAATGCATATCACGATCCCCAAAGATAATATCACCAGAGATTTGAGCCAAGGGAGCGACCCCGATATCTGATGATCCCCATGAGAAACACTGCGCGTGGCCAACACAAAATCACCCAGATTATTAACCGAGGAAAGATCGAACCACACGAAGCGCACGCGACGAGTAGCAAACGGAGAAGAATCGCCCTCTTGCCCGCAGGCAACCGGCCCCCACAAAATGGAAAACAATTTGTCGCCCCCAATCGAAACCCATCCAAAACCCTAAAATCCCAAATCCCCTCACAAGAAGGACGAATCGGAGGCACGCCCCCCTCGCCCAACAACGGCGCAATGTACCACAATCCCCATCCCCACACCACCACCTTCCGCCACGCAGAAATGGCAAAACGAAACGAAAACAAAACCAGCGTACAACCCGAGACCCCGGGGGGGGAGGGGGGGTGGGCACAGAGCCACCAGACAACCGGAGCGAGGTGGGGGGAGGGACGGCATGAGAGAGAGGCGGCGCGGGATAGCTCACCGGACGACGGCGGCGGCGTCGCCGGCGTGTCCCCCCCGCCGGCGGCAGCCATGGGGGCGGGCAGGGGAGGAGAGCGGCGTCGTGTGTGCGTGTGTGTGTGGCGGCGGTGGTGGAACGCCGTGGGATTCTTGTATGGGAATCTCCGCGCTTGCCACCTGCCACCCGGTCTCTACGCTGTCGTGGCGGGGAAGTGGGCCCTGCGGCGTCCGGGTTGGTCGATCGGACACTGGGACGGTGGGTGTGTGTAGTGGGGTGAAAAGAAAGTGGGGGAACGGAGAGCAGTTTTTAAATAGACGGATGAATGTTTATATATGGTTACTTGTATGTTATCTAAATAGTTATTAAAATTTTTTAATAAGGTAGATTAATATGAGTTACATCTCTTCACAAATATGCAAGTTTAAATTTAACTTCTACAAGTTATAGCAAAAATAACAAAAATAATTATAAATATGCCTTTCAATTTAGTTTGTTTTTTGGCTACAACTCATTGAGGTTGAATTTAAACTTGTATATTTGTGGAGTGATATAACTCATATTAATCTATCTTATTATTTTTTTATATTTTTTCAATTATCTAGATGGCATGCAAATATACGGATAAACATTCACCCGTATACTAAAAAATTGTTCTACAGGGAACGGAATATGCTAACGCGACGTGTATCGGAGTAGCTGGAGGTTGCCTAGGCCATGGAGCGCCCGTACACGGTGGATGGGTGGGTTAGCACCACTTGGTGTGGACTGACAGGTGGGGCACCACTCCTACTCATTTTCCAATGACTAGCAAAATAGGACTACGTAGGAAACTACCCATCGATCATGGTTTGCTACGAGAATTATCTATACATGGGCTCCGGTGTACTTACGATACTAAATAGCGGTGTAATTGTAGTCTCGGTCCAATTCCGGTAATAGATGTAGCGGTCTAAAACTTAGTCATTGCAATTACAGTTAGCGGGTCGCAATAGCAGTCCACAAGCAAAATAGATTAGCAGGCTAAAATCAGAAAGTATGTATAACCTTAATCTCCGGTCCATCGTTTCACTCTTATCTTCTCATATTCCTATCTAATCATACCGTCGCGACTCATGAACACTACATCGTTTATATCGTGCAGCACTGCTCTCCCACAGATCAACGTCGGCGAGCCAACTGGACGTTGGGCGGTAAGCCTCATGATGGAACAAGATATTAACTTTTTAAGTGCATGTAAGTGTTTATTTATGCTCTTCACTTAAGTGTATTGTGATTTATCACCAATTTATTTATAAGTTGCTTTGTGAATTGTTAGAAAATCATTAGTCATCTACACATAATTAAATATATATGTGATTATTAAATACCGTTATCGGAACTTAGCGCACGGTATAGCGTCCTCTATCCATGATCCGCTATATAGATCCCAATTCGCTACCATCCCGTTATGCGCTATCTAGTACCTCAAAACCATCCCGTTATGCGCTATCTAGTACCTAAGAAGATGCACGGAGAAAAACAATTAAAACGTTGTAGTATGTTCGGAGTCTCGGCGCTAGACCAATGCTTATTTTGGCACCTGGTACAAACAATAAACAATTTATTTAGTAGGGGTATTTAATTTAAGTCATTAGTTTGGTTGTTGTAGTGGAACAGTGGTGCATGATGCAATAAAAGGTACATGGAGGAATATTTTATTTGTAGTGTTGACCTATATTAGGGTGATATAATTTGCTAAACATTAGAGTAAAATAGTATAAGAGAGCATCATCTGATATGGCAGATGATAGCTCATGTTCATGGACTTTACCTCTAAAGTACTAGCATGTGTATAGAAATATTATATCAACCAATATCACTTGATTGAACTAATATGAATTGTTTTAGAATGTCAGAAGATATTAGGGGCTAATATGTAAAAAGCTATAGAAAGTAGTGTAGTAGATTCATTGTCACGGTCAATGAAGACGTTTAACATAGTATAGATGATCTTAAAAACCTCAAGTTTTTTCCCCGATATACGCAGTACTTGAACATTATCGCTTTGAAAGTTTTATGTTGGAGAAAAAAAATTAGCTAGCACATATGTGCACTTGAACATGACCGTAATAACCTACTATACCACCAGTTATTATCAATTTTATGATGCAATTCTCCATTAGCTGGTATAACAAGTGCTGTCATTGAATTTACCGTACAACCCTCTACTATCTTATACTCCCTCCATCCAAAAAAAAAAATCATTTTTTTTGTCCAGTTTGAAAATTTTTAAAACTTTATAAATTTTTTGAAAAAATTAGTCAAACATAAAGTATTGTTAAAATTTTATCATCTAATAAAAATAAAAAATTAATCGTAATTTTTTAAATAAGATAAAAATTCAAACATAATATCTAAAAACTGGAAAATAAGGTTATTTTGGGACTGAGGGAGTATGCCACTTGTCAACTATCATCATTAATTTCACTTTAAAACTCTACGCTGGCTAGGATGTCACTTGTGGAATTTTTTATTTTTAAACTTTATTAATAAATAATTTTATTATTGAACCTCGAGAGAAAATATTTTCACCGGATAAACCTTTTGGCCACACCACCAACATTGACGTGGCAAAATAACGCTACCACGTAGAGTTTTTGGCGTGACAGGGCAGCATTGTCTTGCCACGCCACTGACACTGGCGTGGCAAGCCTGTCATGCCAACCATGCTGCATGGCAACGTTGTCTTGCCACGCCACCAACATTGACATGACCAAAAAGTTCATCTGATAGAAATATTTTCTCCCGAGGTTTATTAATAAAATTATTTATTAAAAAGGTTTGAAAAATAAAAAAAATCTCACTTGTGTCACCTAGTGGAGGGTTGCATTGGGTTGGCTAGCTAGTAGAGAAATTTTTAAAGTAAAATTGATGGGTGATTGTTGACACTACAACTGAAGTATTAGTGTGTCACGCATGAAGGTCTAGAAGTCTTTATATCGTTTTAGTGCGTGACCTAAATTCCTAAAACTTTACTAGAAATAGACATGTCAATCAGTTGATCCTACAACTGATAAGATATAAAACAAAGAGAACAAAGATAAACCTAAAGTGGTTGATAATCCTATTAGCCAATAATGCTTTAGAACTTAGCCAATTGTATAGATCGGCTTTGTAGGAATTTAGGGATGCTTAATACAAAACATACCTTGTCGGCTAACATAAAACATAACAATCAATATTCCACAGAAATTATTAAAAACAACCTTAGAAGATTGGACTTAGCCGAGATAGTTCAAGATTAAGGCCAACAACCAAGGGATTTGTCAACTGCTATATCATTGAGCATGAGCTGATAAGACTATTTATGGAATCATGCATATAAAAGACTAGCTTAAGAACCCAGTATATAGGTGTAATATTAATAAGGCTAATGATCATTTATTACAAACATAGAAGGTCGGATTGAACCGAGACAGTTCAAGACTGAAATAAGCGACAAGAAGCTTAAACTAATATTAAACATCATTAATTCTTAATTAATAACCTACGGTGACCTATCAACCTAAATTACTAAACCTGACAATTCTAATAGTGATCCTTAACCAAGTTGAAAACAAACCTGATAGATCGGACCAAACCAAGACGATATAGGGCTAAGACCAACATAATCAGGGATAATCTATCAATTCGTAGGTTTAACAACCTAGACGATAGGCCACTAAATAATTTTGGCTAGAACTCCAATAAAACAGTCCATGTATATGTTTTAATCTAATTTAAACTAATAGCTGTCAGCAAGGAAGGTTGATCGGACCAAACCAAGGCAGAACTATGTTTAAAGTAGTTATGGACATGCATTAGATCAATAATATGCATGGGTTGGGATAGGAGAATTGTAATTACTCTAAAATAGATGTAGTAGATTAAAGCAACCACAACACTCCAGGTGAAACCATCGAATAGATTAGATACAATATCAAATTAAAACGAGAAAGTCCTATCAAATCTACTCGACGAGTTGACGAACACAAACTTACATTGCAAAGTCAATCAACTCTGCTCTGACAGTTCGCTTCGTCAAAATTGGTGGCAGCAAGCCGAAAAGTTATCTATTGATATGAATATGATGTACTACGTTGACCGGGTGTGTATATTGATACCCCAAACCAACTATGTCAGAAACATAACCTTAACTAACATTTACAAACTCGAACTCTAACTTTCCTAACAGACAAGACGAAGCTAACTATCCATAAAACAATATCTTCTTTTACAAACAGACTCAATTGTCATTCCCGAATCCCAATTCTTTATGTGTCTCTATTTCTTATCTTTTCGCCTCATCGGATTCCATCTTTCTGTCCGATTTGGCCTTAACTTCTTGTCTAATTCGGTTTCTGGTTTTTGTCCGATTCGGCTTCAATCTTCTGGCTGATCTGGAATTCATCGACTTCTTTCCCTTTTTCATCTTATCCGATAGCCTTCCCAATCGACCATATCAAGCATAATCCAGTATGATCCAGCAAAATCTTTACTAATGGTCAAAAATACCATTTTTGCTGGTAACAGTGACATATTACTTAGTGGAGGGTTTTGAGGTGAAGTTAATAGTGATAGGTGTCATATAAGATAGTGGAGGTTGAGGGTGAAATTAATGGTGACAGGTTGTATATGAGCTAGTGCATGCTTTTGTGGTAAAATAAATAAGAGTAAATTTCTCAAAACTGCAAATATTTTGACCAAATTATCACAAAATTATAGATTTAATATTGTATATCATAAAACTACATATTTAATAGCAAACTTCACATAAAACTATAGATTTAACATCTTGTATTACAGAATTATAGATTCAGCGGTGAAATTATCAAACAACTACATGTTTAGAGTTTCAGTATTATCTTTTTTAAGTTACAAAAGTTATACTTTTGAGATAAGTTTGATATCAAATTTATAATTTTGTAATACAATAACATAAATTTATAGTTTTGTGAAAATAAGTTGGTGTTAAATTTATAATTTTGTGATACACGCACTTAAATTTGTACTTTTGTGATTTGTGATAGATTGATCAAATTATACGTAGTTTTGTGAACTTTACTCGGTAAATAATGATAGATGACATATAAGACATGCGGCATGCTCATCTCTAATTTTACCATTTTCTAATTGAGATATATAACCCATACGCTACAAATTAATGCGCCTAACTGACAAACAGATTAAACTATGAAGACAATATACCCAGATAATCTAATTATCCTTTTTTTATGTTTAAGACCATGGCAAAATATGTAGTGCAAAGTAGAAAGTAAATGGAAACCTGTAAACTACTGAATAGAAGTTCTAAAAAAAATCTCATGAAGTAATATTGACACTAACGAAAATTGTTTGAACAAATTTGGCTTTGTTTGTGAGACACAAAACTGACAAACAACAAAAAAAAAACATTGCTCTAGTTTTGTCTAGTTTTCGCTACTCCCTCCGTTACATATTATAAGATTTTATATGTTTACCTAGATTCATCCAATGTATATGTTTTGTATATTTTCTACGGTAGTTCATTAGCATATATATAATCTAGACAAGTCTAGAAAGTCTTATAATGTGGAACCGAGAGAATATTTCTCAATTGCATACCTCACGAAAGGAGATAAATTGATCTTGATTTTTTTAAGTAGGTATCTAATATTAACCTAGCGATACGCGAGAATTTTTTTCCTTAGAATATACGTAGCAGTAATTTGCATAGTTTTTCATCGAGACAGTGGTTTGCGCTACATATTTACCCCAGTGTGGTCATCGTTCGTACGTATGGAGGATCATATCGTTTACTGCTGTAGAATTTTGAATCTGTTACCCTACTTATAAGTGTGTTCTGAATTATAATCCAATGACGTTGATTTTTGTGATCTTAAAATTTTGTTTGCCAATTATCCCTATGGCACGTTTTCTCCAACCCTTTGTTATCAATATGATATGACTTTGGTTTGATCCACCCATAAGCGATTTTTATGTAAGGTTCTTAGCTTCACATTCATAGAAAAAGCCAAACGTTATATTTGTAAATAAAAAATAATTTATGAATATATTTTTAGCAATCTAAAAGCTAATGCGGGAAAAATAAACTTTGTTGAAAAGACTAAAAAATCAATTCCAACTTTAAGGTTGAAAATTCAAAATTTGGCTTACAAATAAGTATAAACGAAAAGATAGGAGACAAACATTTTACTTCAACATTTTGGCCATCATGGAGCAACGGGATCGATAGTAATTTAGTGTGCAAATAAAGCAGGCTGTACGTTGTAATGGAAATGTTCAGTTCGTACTCACACTGAACTTACAAAATTACCCCCAAATTTGGTTTAGATTGAGTATTGACAAGAAAATGCATTAGATACAAAGATGAGCCACTTTGGTACATTTTTTTCGAGGCAAAAGCCACTTTGGTACATCACCTTACCAAAATTTGGTAGCAAACTATACATTCCCATCCAAAAAAAAATGGTAACCTCCATATACCACAGATTTTCAAAATTTACGTAGCAAAACCAACACATTCATAAAGAACAAGAACTTTACAACCCTTCTAACATTAAAATGTGGGAACCAACAATCAAGGGCATCACAAGACAGTCTCTGGAGTAGGGATAAAGAACAAGAACTTTACAACCCTTCTAACATTAAAATGTGGGAACCAACAATCAAGGGCATCACAAGACAGTCTCTGGAGTAGGGATGAAAACAGATCGAATACGGTTGAAAACTAGCTCTTTCAGAGTATCATATTTGTTTTCATATTTTTTTTTCGAATTGAAATAAGAAACCTGGATACGAAGACATAATCGAATATTATCGATTACAAATACGAAGTGAATACGAATCGATATATCGACGAATATTAATGGGAACACAAAAACTCTTAAACTAAGGCCATGTTTCTTTCAACTTAAAATTACTGTAATCCAGATTATTAAGTCAGATTACTATAAGCTAGATTGTTATAATCTGTAGTAGAATAAGCTGTCTGTTGTTTCTTTCCTATATTATTAGAGCCTAGATTATTGGGTTTGTAAGTCTAAAGAGTGAGTGGGGTGGCATGGTGAGTAATTTTTCATCCAATAATCTGGAAAAATCTCACCTAAATGAGCTTATCAAATTATAATAAGGTAGGCTCCAGATTATAATAAGCTACTTCAATAAGTTGTCTGTTTCTTTCAGCTTACTCTCAATAATCTTTGCTCTCAATAATCTGGACTATAATAATCTCAAGCTGAAAGAAACATGGCCTAAGCTTCATAAATCATTAAAGAAATATAAGTTGTTATTTTTACTAATATAAGAATATAACTCATCAATATTTTTAAATATAAATGATTAATAATACCATAACAAGAAACATCCTTAGTGGTTGTGGGGTCATAGACACCTGGTTTGTAGAACTAGTTAGGGTTAACACTGGTTGGCTATTGGGATGGATTTCTTTGGGTTAGACTGATTGGATTGAATGGTTAATATATTAATCTGATATTATCTTACCGTTTTCCAACAGATATCACTCTTACTGTATTTGTTATTGTATCTAAAAAAATCCAAATTTGATTCCGAATTCAAAAGTTTTCGAAACTATCAGACCAAAGTTATCCGAATCTAAAGAATGATCCGGTCAAACGAAAATTACCCAAATCACTTTCAACCCTGCTCTGGAGGCAGAGGCAAGGCAGATGTGTTGTCTCGGATTGTCTACGACTACGAGGGCATGAGCCTTGAAAATTCTTCCTGAAACTAAAATCACACGGTAAAACAGAAAATCCATTTTAAATTACCTGCGAGGAGCTTTTGCTCGAAAAGCACTGCATCGAAACAGCATTCGCATGTGTTGATGGTACGACGCTCACATTGATAAGAACTGTAATCTTTTCGTCATACTACTTTAGTATTTATACTTCTTCACATAGGCTATAAATTAGCAATGTACAATACAATCACTGAATTGGAGTTAGTACAAAGGTATGGTCCGTATGGACAAATGCCAGGTAGTGCCCATTGAAGACATCAATAACTTGTAATATTGCACTCAGGATCTCAACCCACTAGTCAAATGAAAACTAGTATCATTTAGAAATCTCTCATGTTTTTCTCCAAATCAACACAACACATCAGTACAATGGTTGAACAGATTGCATATACACATTAGTTGATTTGTAACCTGGTTGACTTCCTTCGAATTTCTGACAGCCTTCTTGCACAACTGATTTTAGGATCAGCCGTTAGTATTCTTGCCATATCTTAATCCTGATCCAAATAGGAAAACTCCATCAAATATATAACTATAGTTCATCATTGGTTTCATACTATCCATGCAAACCTTGATCTTCTAATCCAAAAGACAAATCATACTTTAGTAATAAAATATCCAACACTCCAACCATTGTTAATTTTTATATGTTCCAAGTTAACCTTTTGATTGTGTGTGATGTAATAGTGCGCATAATGTATTTTTACTTGCAGCTTTCTGTATGCTATCTATTGAATCTATTATCAACACGAAATTTAGGAGGTTCAGAACAGATAATGCTGCATGCAAACGAAGAGTAAAAGCGTCAAACATTACTGCAGTAAAAACCACAAAGATACTGTGAAATGAAGCCGAATACTTAGTACGGAAAACAAGCATTCCATACAGTGTTCAATTAAAGAGCCTTGAAATAGAACTTCATAGAAAAAAACTTGACAATATCTCCTTGCATGGCAAATGACAGCAGGTAAGTTTCATAGTCAAGAACCAACAGAGTCTGACCACCAAGGCATTTCAGTGGTGCGCGACATACATATGCAACGAAACATGAGTGCAACAGTTCATATGTGGATTTGTGTACTCGGATGTCTTTATTTTAGTTTTTCAGGTATGACCTGAAGAAATAAGATCTGCACACGTGCATGCTCATTCATGCTATAGATCGGACCAATTTGGTATTTCCCCTTGCAAAACCACTTCACTCAGGTATATTGACTTCCATTCCATTTTTATAAGCAGAGGAATGCATGCAGAAGAAACGTTGCTCCCTCTGATAAGCAAATGTAAAGTCATCCCAGAATGTGTGAAGTCAGATGATTGTAGCTTTAACTGTATATATGTCCAAAAACACCTAATAGTCAACATGAAAATGTAAATAATATACTTTTGAGATATTATTTTGAAATTTCTAACAGACTATTATAATAGAATTTAACATCAAAGTATTACTTTACTGACCATGTGAATGTCACATTGAATCAGAGTATCTGTTCACTAGCATCAGAAAGACAAGGTTTGCCTTGTGCCTTCTGGGGGACATCAACAAAATCTCCACCAACCCAATGGCATGAAGGCCCCATGGTAGCAACCATCTTGCAAATGATCACACTCAACACCATCCCAAATTCCCAATCAACTTTGATGTTTCACCCCAGAACTTCAATCTTAAGAAAATCTAAGAGAATTGCAATCTGACAGCCTGCCAGAATTTAAATATATTGAAAAATAAATGAAGCTACAATCTTGTGCCAACATGGGACAGCAATGAATAATAAACGAAGGCCCCATACTTTTTCATGGGACTGAATTTTCGGCCTTCGTTTATCTCAATCATCAAAATCATGGAACTCATTTGAACTGCTCTTTGAACAATAAAGAAAGAGCTAAGGTAAAAAAAATACATGTGTTACTAATAGTAAACTTTTTTTAGTTTTCTTTCAGCTGAACATGATGAACATAGAATTTCCACAATAAGTGCATTTAAGAGAAAAATATAGGTTGTGTTCTTACCGAGGAGAATATGGCGTTCTTTGCCAAGACCTTGTAAAATGTCAAATCTCTGAGGATGATAGAATAACCTGACAAAATTCAGTGTTCAGAGAAGTGCATAAACTCAAAAAGAGAAAAAAAAGGTAACGAAACGGTAAAGATCAAAGAGATTATTCGAAACTTATATACTACCTCCGTTTCATAGTAAGACTTTCTAGCCTTGTCTAAATTCATCAATTGATGAATGTATATAATTTAGATATATGTCTAGATTCATTAGCATCCATATAAATCTAGACAAGGCTGAAAGTCTTACATTGTGAAACGGATGGAATACCATAATTTAAGGACATATTGTATTTTCATAGGAATAGTCTAAAGATTTATAACGAAACAGTCATTACTAGGGGAATACATAAGTTTCCTGACATCGTAAACTTATGTAAATCAAAATATGTGATCCCACGTGACCTGGGGCATGGTGCAAACACCAGTGTGGTCGTGTTGACAGGTTGTGTAGTCACCAGGAACTGAACTCCTGATGGCTGATATGCCAGCATGCAGCAGGATGCAGAACAACCAGCGTTGTGAGGTTTCCCACCACACATTGGTGCCGCCTTGGTATGCTGGCAACCCTACAAGTATTCTGTAACCCAAGTTACTAGTTTACAATGATTACAAAATACTCAATGATAATTACCCTGCGAAACTTATTTGTCCAGTTCCATGTGTACGCTGATGGCATAACATATGTGCATAAGCTAGCGTGTCCAACACATGCCACAATACACAAGAAATCTAAACTAATACTAAAAGTACCAGTTGATTCTTTCCTATGTCCACCCAAAAAGTGTACGCATGAGTTTCCTAACCATGGATCCATTGTCTAACGTTCCATATGACAAGTTGGATCAGCCCCTGCAATTAACAATCCAATTAGCAACCGTGAACGATCTCTCCTCCCCTCCAGCATCGCTCTTCCCTCCGCCTACACCCTCTCCCCCATACTTGCTACTTCCTCCCACTCCCTCCTCCGCCCTTCCCCTCTATCATCAGCGCCCACTCCCTCCCCCTCCCTCCTCTGCCCTGTCCCTCCCCAATTGGTGCCCACCCCCTCCCTAGCTTGCTACCTCCTCCGCGGTGGCGACAGACATGGCGGCGGTGGCTGCCAGGTAGGAGCGGTCCCCTGCTCGCTACCCCCTCCCTCCACCATCGGTACCCACCCCGCATCAAGATAGTAGCGGCAACAGAGACGGCGGCGGCATCAAGGTGGGCTCTCCAATTCATATCGCCACCCCCTTCCCTCGCCCTGAGTAAACCCCCTGCACGGCTGCCTACACCTTGCTTAAGATTACACAAGCAATCCCTATGCGCTCTCCCTTTGTGGCTAGCCTGCCATGGCAGGTAAAGCACTCTGAAAATCAGTTAGAACAGAGTTAGATAAAGTGAAAATACTTAGAAAATTGTCGTCCATTCTGACCATCTGATTCAAGCCAAGATAGAGTGAATTTCTATGAAACAAGAGAGCATGGTGCTGGATTGCAGTTAATTTAAAATATATCAAAATCATGAGAACTAAATTTTGCACTTTGTTCTTTACCCCTCTTCAGATAACTCTAAGATTAATATTTGCATATGGATGACAAAAAATAAATCATAGTAACCAATACTGCTTTTGAATGTTGATCTTGAAATTTAAGAAAATCATGCTTATAGAATAGAAGCTATTGAATGTACACTATACAGAGTAAACTTCAGAAACATCAGTAGGCTTGTAGTAATAATATTTTAGGTTAATAACGGTGTAAAGAAAATCTTACAGTGGATTATTGACATTCATTTACCTTTATCTTTTTCTCAAGAATCAATTAAGTATTAAATATAGGGTTACAGTCAGCACTAAGACCTGAACAGAAATCAATTTAGTTTCCAAGTAGACTGAATAGTGACCTCTAGCAATACTACAGAGAACATCATATTCTTGCAAATATTGTCAAAATGCTTATCGATAGTAGTCTTATTCCCCACTCATCTGGGACCAAGCTTATTGCTAGCAGCTTCCCATTTTGTCATACAAAAGTTTCAGTAGTTAGAGCATCTGCCAGGTGCCTACCAGTGTTGGCCTGCATAAATGCAAGTATGAAACTTTCAGCAAATAGCACAGCATCTAGAAAAAAAATAAGTTTCCACAAACTGAATATTTGTTGAGTCATTTCAGAAATTCAGGCAGTATCAGATTCACTCTTGACTGTTATATGCAGACTGCAGTTCAATGCAACACAATTTTTCTTGCCACTAATGTGGACGAGGTTTTTCAGATATTCATTAGTGCAATTTCAGATATTTTATATTTTTCCAACCCCTTTCATATGTACAGAATCTTTAGGATAATGTATTGTGTGAACTCTGTAAGGTATATTGACTTTTAGATTTTTGGCTGTATCATTTGAATTGAGACCAACATTTTATCACAAATAGTTATGATATCCTGAGTTGTTATTTGTAGAGAAGGCAAAGTGACGAATCCAGTGGCGCCTTCCACCTGAACTCAGCTACCATCTTCATGCCTGAGCAGGTAATCCATCATGATATTTTTTCCTCCCAATTTGCACTGTGTTGAGATAAATCCTTCACAGCTCTGCTATACTGAGCAACAAGTGCAACCATGGAAATATATAATTTTGGCACCATTCTCATGATTGCAATGCAACCAACTAATTTGGATCTTATAGTTTCAAAATCATATTGTTGACTTGTAGGTTGTTGAATTGTTTAAAAGTCATTCAACAGATAGATACAATCGTCTCAACCATGGAAATTTTGGAGAAGATGAACAAGTTTAGGTGAGCCATTTTGAACAGATTATGGATGCTGCATGCTGTGAGCTCCGCAAACTTTGAACACGCCTGGAACCTAGTGCAGCTACTGGATATAACATCTCAATGTGTTAAAAAATCTCTGCTTTAGAGACAGCTAATTATTTTGTTGGCCACTGTTTGCAGGTGAGGAGATATATATAAGTCAAGATTGCTCTAATATTCTGATGTTGCTTGATAAACTGATTACCAGGTTGTTTTTGTCCAACTGAAAGGTATGCTCAGAGCAGGGCATCATATAGCATACAGAGGAGTTATGGTCTTATGGATTAATAGATGCGTTCATAGCCTCTAGGTAACTTTTTTCTAATATTGAACTGTTGCATGAGTGCTGATAAGGATCAAATTAAGGTTTGGTGTCTCTATTGTGGTTGTACATATTTATACAATATGAAATTTTGGATTGCTTTACATTTTGTTATCCTTGGTTTATCATGTCTAAAACTGAATTAGAACTAAAATTTGGATCTTTATACTTTTCAGTGCATGCCTGCTATGCAGGAATTAGGACTCAGGCCGCGTTCGGTGAGGGGGTCGGTAAGTTAACTTATCCGGCACAGAAAACGTAGCAATAGATTAGTACATGATTAATTAATTATTAAAAATATAAAATAGATTAATATGATTTTTTTAAACAACTTTCCTATAGAAAAGTTTTGCAAAAAATACACCGTTTAGCGGTTCGGGAAGCGCGCGCACAGAAAACGAGAGAGATAAGTTAACTAATGGGTGGGGGTGAACGCGGCCTCAGGGCCATGCATTCAAGATTCATCAGGTTAAAGTTCAAATGATGTTTTTTGCACACTATTAATTGTTTACTGGTTATTCCTGGGAACATGCAAATTGTTTACTTATTATTCCTGGGAACATGCAAGGCTTCTAGCAGAATTAAATTGATTTTGGCATTTGTTTTATGAACTCAATTTATGCAATTGATCATGACTTTCTGATTTAATTGATGAGTGCCATCCACCTTTTGTAGCTTAGCAATTCATTTCTGTACATTTAAAAAAAAATGTGTTGACTACATTTGTTTTACTTCTACAACTCCGTTGTATCAAACTTTAAATGGCTTTTCCATATTCCACATATGGAAGGAAATTTCCGTAGCCTGATTCTACCTTTTTCATTAGCTTATGTGTTGTAGTCTTCAACTCTCACTTTGTTTTGTATCACATTCGTTTCATATTATAAGATACTCTGTCACTTCCTAGATTCATATGGATGTTAATGAATCTGGACATATATATCAAAATAATAGGTGTTTTGGTTGACCTCGAGTCTACAATATAATTGATGCAGGATCATGTGGATTTGGAGTTCATCCTCAGGCATTTAGTTCTTGACTCCTCTCTGTTTAGTTGTTCTTTCCTATGTGCAATCCCTCCTTTTGTTAACATGACTTAACTACTTGAAGATACTACAGCTTGACTACTTGAAGATGCTAAAGTCTACAGGTTGTGTATTTTCTTAATTATCGATAGAAAAATATAATCATGTGTATAGTCCTATAAACTTACGTACTGAAAATCAGTAGTCCTGTACTCCTGTTGTATCTTGCATGAACCAAAGCTTGTAAGTTTTGTATTTAGATTTGTGGTCAGTTTCAATTCATTTTAATTACTAAAAATCAGTCTGTCGTTTCTATATCTATATGCAGTTTCTCACAGGAGGGGCAGAGATCAACATGACTTAATTGAATGCGCGGTTGGCACACCACCCTAATTTAGCACAAGGTAATATATATCTTACATTATTCTTGATGACATACTAATTGTTTTTGGATGACATACCTGGCTTCACTCGGTCTCGCGACGATCTCCCAACAGGTGCCGCCTCCTCCACTTCGCACACTAACTGCCCACTCTGCCACGCCCCTTGTCTCCCAATGGCGCTAACTCCACTCGGCTGGGAACTCTGCTCCACTCCTCTCTGCCAACCTGCTGCTGGCCGGTGGTCCTCCGTCACACAGCACGGTCATCTTCAAGAATATAAGTATTTTTGTTATTTTGTACTCCCAAACCACATGCAATTAATTTAATTCAATTCATTTAGCATGGTGCGCATGCAGTTAATTTAATTCACAACAAAATATGTGCAAATTCATCTCTTACTCTAAGGCTTTTGCTGCAACCATATTGGAAGTACAGAAATACATTTATCTGTAGGAATTATGGCCTCAAATTACATAGTATTTCTCAATTACACGAAAGATGCACGCACACATCCATGAGTATGCTCCCTTAACACATGCTACAGGAGATATATGCCAGTCATATCACTAAGTTCTTATTTAAAAAACAAACACAATTAGAACATGATGAGTGATTCATAAACATATATCTAGCACATAAAACGTTTGGTCTGAACTATTTTAAAGAACTACAAAAACTGCAGTTCATATAAATCGAATAGTTCTTAATCTCAAGTTGCCAATACACGCATCAACTAAAGGACCTTGTACAATACTATTTACCCCCATTGAAAGCACAGGCCGAGGCTGATGCTCTCTTAGGTGAGGAGAAGCTGAGGCTCACTTAGGCCATGCACAAAGGAAGTGGTTAATTATATCTTATATGGTTCCTAAGTGAAGAGAAAAGGAAAGCATATCAAATTAAAACCATGTAGTATTCCCTGAAAATACAGAAACAATACTACCATTTTTATTGTTTGTCTACTGACGGTAGCTAGTTTGATTTCCCACCTAAAAGTTTAACTTCCATTCCTACAGCTGAAAATTCCAGCTAACGCCCTGGTAGACTAAATTTGCAGAGCTAATTCAACTTCTTATTTTTTGCATCATAAATCAGTTCAGACATCAACTTCTTACTTTTTGTACTTCAAATCTCTTCCAAGCTATTGAAGAAGCACTGATCCTAAGCTCGCAAGCCTTATATTTCACTTGGGTGTCGTCTAGAAAAGAAAGAACATAAAATTAAATATGGTTACTAAATGCATCAGATCTGGTAGATCTTGACAGCCACACGGAGGGGCTGGCTATCTGATCTGAATTAGTCCTCAACCACTGAACCAACGGCTCGAACTCAATGGCATTACTTTGCTGGCAGCCCCAAACACAGCAAGGAGTAACAATTACAGGAACCAAAGGAAGCAATCAAGCATACCACATGCGTACAGTAATTAACAAAAACAGGGAGAATCATAGGATGCTTACTTGCTTAATCACTAGATGTTTCCATGGAGTCCTAGAGTTCATGGAAACAGCGATGGCTGGCGTATTCGCTTCTCTCGTTGGCAGCGATTGCAATATTTAGGGGAAGTGAGGACTGGGAATCAACAAAGACGAACAGGGGGACTCATTTGGATTGCTTCTCTTGAAAGGAAGGTGACTGCCCTAGCACCGTGGTGACTAGGAAGTACACAAAGATCAATTGGGTGGACAGGAAAAGCACACAAACAGTCAGCAGTACCGACCTGGCATGGTGGTGAGGGATGCAGTGGGATGTACATCACCGATAATATAAGTTTTTATAGATGTACCTCACCCATTATAAACATTCAGGGCAATTTGTTGCTGCTGTTGGATACCCCATCCAAGATATAGGTGGATGATCATGTATACTTCACCAATCAGAAGTGTTCAGAACAACCTGCCGTTGCTGGATAGCTCCCAAAGGTTGACCATGAACAATGACTTGGATGGAACTGTTGGCAGATGTCAAATCATAAGATCAAAGGAAGAATCAGTGGCCACATATTCTCCCTACTCCCTGTTCATTCTTGGGCGGTTCTTGTCAGAACATAGAAGGTGTGCCAAAAGGTCCTTGACCACACATCATTCAGCACTGGAAGCAGCTTCTTTCTGGCACCAAGGTGCATTAATTCCATTAGCTAATATCTTATACAAACAATCATCTTTTGTTAAACCACCTGAGGACAATTCAGCAGGAACTCCTATATCCTTATCCAGTGAGTTCACCTCAGAACACCTTGCAATTAGTGTATCGTAAGAAATATTGTCAAGAATAATGCCTGAGCTCACCATCTCATCAAAAAGCTTGGAAGCTTCTTCACTGTTACCAGATTTAGAGAAAGCATACATCATAGTAGTGTAAGTAAACTTATTTGGAGATATACCCCTGGAACGCATCTCCTCAAAGTATGTAACAGCTTCACCCATTTTTCCTAGTTTGCAGTAACCATGAATCATAATTGTGTAACCAATTACTCCAAGGTCAAAATTGTTTTCCCTGGCTTGTGTAAAAATGGTCTTGGCCTCTTCAACAAGACCAGCATGACACATCCAGTGCATAAGACTACAGTAAGTGACATTAGTTGGCTGTATGCCCTTAGACTTCATAGATTCAAGGGTATCAACTGCACCAGAGATGTTACCAATCCTACCATAACCACCAATAAGTGCATTATAAATAACCACATTAGGTTTTAGTCCATGATTCATCAGTTCATTCAAACATTCTTTTGCTTTATGAATATCCTTTGCTTTACAATAACCATCTATTATAGTACCATATGTCACTATATCGGGCTGAAGGCCCTCATTTTTCATCTGATCCAACAGATGAAAAGTTTCTTCCATTTTACCTAAATTGCAATAGGCATGCAATAAAGTATTAAATGTGAAAAGATCAGGCTTAAACCCTCTTCTGGTCATGTCGTAACGGAGTTTAATAGCTTCCTCCATTTTACTGTCTTTGCAGCAACCTTGAATCATAATGTTATATGTGATGCTATCCAATTCAATCCCCTTATTTAACATTGTCTGTAGAACCCTTGTAGCTTCTTTCATGTACTTACCTCCACAAAGACCGTGAATTAGCGCATTGGAAGTTGCAAGATTAACACCTAAACCTTTGTTCAATATCTTGAACCAAATCCCAACCGCTTCTTGATGTTTCCCTCCTTTGCAAAGCTCCCTCATACAAGCTGTCATCAGAGGATCATTTGGGCGCATACCTCTTGTAACCATTTCATTCATAATACTTACTACAGACTCCAATCTTCCTGTTCTTTGAATAAGCCATGCAACCACTGTATTGAACAAACCACAATGAACTGTCATTCCATTTGACAACATATCCTCCAATATCCTCTCAGCACGCTCCATCTCCCCTTCCTTGCACAGTGCCTTTGCAATCAAGTTATAAGTCACGGCTGTCGGCTTCATCTCCTTTGAAACCATTTCATCAAACAACCTGAGTGCCTCTGAGCAATGGCCTTTCCTACAATGCCAACCAATAAGCTCATTGTAAATAATCTCATTGGGGGAAATCCCAAACCGTTCCATCTCCCGCAACACCATGCCAACCTCCCCAAACCGCTCACCCCTTGCAAGACCATTGATCAAGATACCAAATGTTACCACGCTTGGTGTCACCCCTCCCTCTTCCATCCTTCCTTTCAATCTAAAGGCTTCATCCACCCTCCCACTTTTACACAGTGCATCCATAAGCACATTGTACGTGACAACTGTTGGCTGCAGGCCAGCCCGCCATAATTCTGCAAGCATCTCAAACCCAGCATCCAACTTTCCAGCCTTGCAGAGCGCCTTGATCATGGCAGTATACGAGTACTCATTCAGAGCGATGTTCCTGTTCTCGCGCATTTCGTCAAACACCTTGCGGGCGGCATCGAGCTGACCCGCACGGGCAAGGGCTTCAAGGAACGCATTGCATGTCTTGATGGAGGGCGAGGCGCCGCGCGAGGAGAGAACGCGGAAGGCGTCGGCGGCTCTGTAGAGGGAGGCGGGGGCGGGGCAGGTGATGAGCGTGTGGATGAGGAAGTCCGAGGAGGCGATGGAGGCGGCGTCGGCGACAGCCTCCGCCGCGGTGTGGAGAGGGTGCGCGGCGAGGAGTCGGGAGAGCAGGCGGCGCCCCGTCCGGATGGCGGAGCGATCGGCGATGAGGGAGTGCAGCAGGAGCGCGGAGACGCGCGGGGTGAGGAGGCCATCCCCGGAGCGGGAGGAGGCAGGGGCAGAGCCGGAAGCGTCCTGGGAGAAAATATGGTGAAGAAGGCGCTGGGCGGAGATCGCCGGGAGAGGGGAGGGCAGGGACGAGAGCACGGCGGCGAGGCCGCCGCCGCCGATGCGACGCAGCAGGGCATCGAGGTGCCGCGTCGCGTCGGGGGACGGCGCGGCGGATAGCGCGCGGACGAGCTCGGTTCCGGCGGCGGCGGGCGAGGACGACGAGACGTGGCGGCGGCGGGGGAGGAGGAGGAGGCGGTGGGGTGGTGGCGGTGGCGGTGGCGGCGGCCTCATGGCGCGGCCCGGGAAGTTCCGATGCGGAACGGTGGCGAGAAGCTGTGTGAAGTTAAGAAGGAGGTCGAATGGAGGGCGGGGATCGGACGCGGGGGCGGATGGACGGCGAGGATTGGATCGAGGAGTGGGAGGTCGCGAGGGGCGACTCGTCGAGGGGAGAACGGGAGACGGATCCGGGGGTTATTAGGGTCTTTAAGCTTGCACGTCAACGTGGCTAAATTGGCTGTTGGAATATGTTAAGCGTACACTTGTGAATGAGTGAATCTTTCTGATTTTCATTTTATTTTTCTCTTTTGGCTTTTACAATTTTATGAGGCGTAATTAGACGGCAGAAAAAAATTAGGCTCCAATCAGTTGAAAAATGAAGGATAAAACGTGAAATACTAATAATAAAATAATACTAGTAGTTTATAAATACAACTTTTACATGTGTTGTTCGCGGTATAAAATTCCATGCTTGGAAAATAGTAGGTAACCATGAAAAACTCTGAAATAAACTCTATTATTAAATTTTGAATTTTAAATTTTTTGCTAGGTATACACCTTTTGGTTTTTTTATTGGATGTCGTTGACTTTAGATATATATTTGACTATTTTTTTATTCAAAAATTTTGTGTAAATATAAGTCATTTTTAAAGTTTCTTTAGTAATATATCAAATAATAAGAAAATAATTAATATTAAAGTTTCTTGAATACAATGAGTAGTCAAACGTAAATCCATAAGTCAATGTCATAAAATTTAAAAAATTAGAGGGAGTAATAAGAAGATAATTAAAACCTTAGATTTACTTTTATTGTCTTATAGAAAAACCTAATTTACACTTGTGCACAGAGAAATGTACCAAAGAACAGGGTGGGCTCCTTAACTATTTTTCTGCCTTCCTATGTTGCTCTAATTTCTGTCTGGATTCTTTTCTTCTCCACTCTAGATAAAAATAATAGATATGGTTCGTCCTCTATCTCTATTCATGGGAAAAGTAATACACCATGTTGAAAAATTCATAAGGTTTTAAGTATTTTTTTTCCAATTCATGTGGAAAGTTAGATTTTGAAATAGAAATTCTTGAGAGCTTGGTTGGAATTTTTTCACCTTGCATACAAATATTTGGAGGTTTTAGTTGAATGTTTGAATTTAAGTTGAAAATTTATCAGACATTATTTTGAAAAATCAAGATAATGGGCAGAAACATTTGAATATTATGGGTTAAAATTTTCGAAGTCTGGACTGGGAGCTTTTATTTTGTGAGTTGAAAGTTTCTCTTGTGTTTTTCCATGGCTCAAGGCTCATGTGAGGATTGTTGAAGAGGACGAATGGGTCATATTAGTAACACATTTCAAACCTATCAAAAAATTAATATCAATGGGTGTCTACAAATTAAATTTTTTATTTATATATTGCATCTCTTTGTGCCATTTTATGTACTCCCTCCGTTTCATATAACGTAAGATGTTTGATTTTTTTGGCTACGATGTTTAACCATTTGTCTTATTCAAAAAATTATGAAAATATCATTTATTTTTCTTGTGACTTATTTTGATAAACTTTAAGCATGACTTATTATTTTTTATATTTGTACTAAATTTTTGAATAAAACGAATAATCAAACGTTGTAGCCAAATAAGTTAAACATCTTACATTATAAAACGAAGGTAGTAGTTTTTAGGACAAATCAAACCAGTTAAGGTGGTGGTGGGACTACCGCACTCGCGTGCGTGCCAAGCGTGGGCGAGGCGAGGCGTGGCCGAGGCTTGGTTCCTCCTACTCCCTAAGGTTTCATATTGATTCGGGCATTAATATTTATATATCGTCGAACACTGGTGCTGATGCTGGAGGTGACGTCCGGAATGATAAATTGACAACACTAACAGAGACAACAATTGTCTCGTCGGGAGCATTCTCTGGGTATTTCTCAATCATAGATGCTTCTCTATGTTAGCATGTTTATATCTATTACCATATTAGGATCATTGTCCTTTGTGAATGTTGTTAAAGGTGTGCTTATGTTTAACATTATCACTAGATAATTCAACTATATACATGCCATGTTTAGTACTATCTTATACTAAATATGATGATTCATGACCATATTTCCAACAGGTAGCTAAATTCAAAATTATAAATGTGATATAAAAAAAGATAGAGCTTATTAACAAGCTTAGCCGAGCGCCCGAGCCTGGCTTTTGTTGAAGTTACTGAGCTGAGCCAAGTTTATCCCCCTTATGTGAAACATGCTTAAACATTAAAAAAAAGGCTAGTTTCTCTTCGACAAAATGATTGAAATCGGTTGGAATTGAATGGACTTCATCATCAACGTTGAAACTACCGTGAAACATGTCTCAAGCCATTAAGAAACTTGGAAGAAACCTAGTTGAAAATTGGATGGGTATCATAGGCAAAAAGCCTATCTCTATTTAGGTGTCATCTCATAATTTGAAATCCCCTTTTGCTAAGATAAAACGAAATCATTTTACCCCTGTTCACTTCCAACTCTATCAATTTGTTAGGAACAAAAGTAAAAAAATAAAATGAATATACAAGGGGCATGTTTGATTCTTGCTCTCGCCCCTCGAGACAGCCTGGCCAGTCGGAAGCAAAGTTGCCTGACTCGTATCACCCGTAACACTTCACACTTCAATTTTGCACACACATAACATAAACCAACACGCAGCTTTGCAAAAAAGCGAACGAGAATATTCAGCAAAAAAATTCTAGAGTTTGCAAAATGTGAACGACAATATCATTGCACACCGTAAAATTGCATAAGAACAATCCTAAACTTCAAATGCATCTTTTCATATTTTCCTCCATACAATGGTCATTGTACAAAACCAGTGAACTGAAAACGTTAGAAACCTTTCATCTTTTCCTCGGACAACTCAATGCAGCGGTACAGTACCAGTTGAACAGGATTTAATGAGCACATGATATGATTTGCAGCATCGCTACCATCCTCTTCACTTTCTGATTGAATACCTGCAACAATTGGTCTTAATGGGATCAGCCACTCCGAGTACACCTTCCTCATCGTCTCTTTATCAAACATTTTCCTTGATCTTGATCCTGAGCAAAATGGGAAAAGTATATCAAACTGATGATTCACATTGTTATAGGATTTATTGTTACATGAGCCTTGATCCATTCATGAAGTCGCAACACCATGTGTCTTTTATCACATAAGATGCAACCACTTCTTTTACGTCTTGAGCTATCTTTGATTCTATGGGTTTACAGGCATGGTAAAACTTATGACATTTCCAATACATTATTTGGGATTAGTACACTAATAGGTTCACATTAATAAAATTTCAATTTTGCTGATCTTTGAAGGACACATGCAAAAATGAAAAAACAACAAAGTATTTTAGAGAACTATTGGTTAGATAAATAAACACTAGAACCCTACACCAGCACGTTGACAACCAAAATTATGTTTAATCAAGACTTAATTTGTGAAAACATTAAACTTCAAGAGCTATTCAAGAGCCATAGGGAAACTTGAAGATTAGTCTTATAGATGGTACAACCACATAGCATGAGTTTTGCTATTGCCAAGTGAAAGTCCAGTATTAGCAGACAAAATTTAAAGCACAGGTTTTAGTAGGTCACCTCTTGAATCTATTATTAGAACAAACCGAAGCAAATTTAAGGCTGATAACACCTGCATACAGATAAGAAAAAATGTAAAAACAGTGGCAAATTATTTTCTAGGCATAAGCCATAAAATGATGTAAAGCAAAAATAGCAGGTAAGAATTACAAAGCACAGCACAAATGTGCAACATATAAAGTGAATCCAGATACTCATGAAACCTAGTTTTGATTTTACACCAAATTAACACGAAAAACCCACAAAATACATGTATTTCTCAATTTACTCTATAAAATTCAGGCTTAAATTCATTCGATGTTTAAAGTACACAAATGATATTTGAATAATCTGACATACGAAGTCGAAAAGAAAAGGAAAAAAATGATAGATTGATATTCAGTATTTTGGGCTTGAGTTGAAACTTTAATTATTCTATGTATTGTTCAGGTGCTAAGAGTATCTTTATTTTAGCTGTATCGCATCCCTTTGTTATAATCACTTGGGTAATTTCTTAAGAGCCATGACAAGATGACACAACTGGTTCACTGAAATTCAGGTAAGGATGAATAGAACAGCTCTCCTAGTCCTTGAAGTCCTGCTGTTGTAGTTAAACAAGTCTCCCAAGTCCATGGCTGCCTATTCTAGATCTGTTCCTGCCCAATAGGCATCCCCTTTTCTTTTAATACAGAAACTGGCATCCTATTTCACCTAATGCTATTCCATGTTGTTGTTACATGATCTCGTTCAAAAGACACTTATGGTCCTGATGTACTAGTGATGCAAATAGAGGTACCTGTTCACCATGATCCGGAAGACAAGGAGGGCCACCTTCTGGAGGCTTCAAGATCAGCCCCACCAACTCAAGTGCATGACAAAACCAAGGCGGTGGCCATTCCCGACCATCTTGCAATTGATCTGATTCAATAAAATTCTGATCAGCTTGACGACTCTCTCTCAAAACTTCGTCCTTCACCAGATCCAGGAGAATCGCAGTCTAGAAGAAAAAGAAACAACACCATTCAGGAATCAGGATTTAAAGTCACTTAAAAAACTGGCATTAAAAAAATTATTACACTGCATGTTTCCATCAACCCAAGAACATCATACACCAGAAAATGTTAGGTAAAGATAACTGAAAAACTGAGGTCCATTATATGGTCATATCTCCTTAATTCCCTACATATATATTGAGCATCAACAAGATGTTCTTAATTCTTACCGTTTAAACTGCATGCAGAGTATATAAGATTGTGTTCTTAGTTCTTACCAAGGAGGGGAAGATACTGTTCTGTACAAGAGCCTGTAAGATGTCAAATCTCTGAGAGGATGGCACCATTGAAACAACCTGATAAAATTTCAGCGCTATAAAGAAGTCAGATATTCAAAATGAAAAGGAAGAAATGCCACCGTACAGACTAAAGAGGTAAAATATAACCATTCTGCACATATTATCTTACAGCCATATATAAAAAAAGTAAAAAAATACCGTTCGTGACTATTGCTTAAACATACACCTAAACACTAGGGAAACAAATAAAAGAGAAAAAAAGAACCCAGCATACTAATTTATGATACTTGCCTGTTTCAAAGCAGCAAAAGCTTTCTTCCGCATTAATGCATCTGGGGCAGAAATCATGACACTTTCAATGGCCTGTGTATGTTCTTAAATTGTTGATATAGTAGATTGGAACATGTTTCCTTAATTTTATGAGTAAAGCGCAACATTCATTACCTTCAGTGTTGCAAAAATTTCAGGACCAGAAGACGAGGCATCTACATGATCATTGATTTCCTCAATACAACTTTCATTAGCTATACTCAGCAGTAAGTCCAAACCATTGGATTTTAGTACCCATGGGTAATGAGTTGAGGAGAACACATATCTAAGAATATTAATTGCTTGCCACATCCTTGTATGGTTGCCCTTGACATCTTTCAGCGCTGATTCCAACTCAGCCTCAGCATATTTTGAGATCAAATCATCCATATAGGTCCAGATAACTGTAAAAAGCTCAAGCATGTGACCAAGTAGAATCTAAGCAATATGCATCGTTTAATAGAAGTGTTGTACTTAAAATGATCATGAAAGTATCAAACCTGCAAGACTTGCACCATCCATTGCAAAAGAAAAGCACTTGAGCAAATCAGCATCTTCATCTACATCACTTTGAAAAAAATGCTTCAGTTGATAATGAAGCAAACATAATACAATATTTTCAAGTGAAAGATAATTTGGACAAGTTAAACACCTTTCAAAAGCTTATCAGTGGCTGAGGTCACATCATTACCAGTTAAAAGACCAAAATAAGTGAAACCACAAAATGTAAGAATTTTTGAATGCTGAAGAACAACTGAACCACAAGCAGAGAGAATATGCTGTTGTTTGCATCTTGATATAAGAGACTGCAAGATAGGTATGTATATATAAATAACACATATTATGAAAAGAAATCTTTCTAAATCAAAGTGAAAATAACATATATAAATAACTTGTGCTTACTATGTTCTGAAGGGAGTATAAACTAAGTACAGAACAGAGTTCTTCATTCTTCTGGTTGACCTTTTGGTGATGGAAACAATAATGCAAAATTAATCAGAACAGAGAAATGAAAAGGTAACCACATATTGTTCAGGACACGAGTCAACTTAAATGCCATTTAACTCAAACCATTTTTTTGCACATTTCTTGAATGGCGTTGCCAATTCCAAGTGCTGCATTAAACATATCAATGATGATCTTTCCATGTTCCTCGTCATATTCTGGTATAGCAGCATTCATAACTTGAAGAACAGCAGGAAGTGCGACTTTTACTTGCTCAGTATGCCTCCTGTGAATCAAAACAAGCACTAGACCAAAGCACAATTAGCTAGGAAGAATAGAAAACACATTTAATAAAACAGATGTTAACCAGTTAGTATTCACACAACAGGTGTGTACCATATGTGTAGAAAATATATCTAATCTTATGTATAATAGAGGCATAGAGCATTAAGTAACTCAATTACTATCTGGAATTTCATCCATTGGCAGCCAAAATTTCAAAACGATGAGTGTAGTGATGACTGTGGAAATCTTCATACAAAAAAAAACATGTGCATACCTTTGGCTAGCTCCTTGAATAGAAGAACAAAGTACACTAAACCATTTGATGCCACTGGCTCATCTACTGCCTATACCAACACAACATAATGTCATCACAAAAAGATTAGAGTTACCCAGATAGCAGAAATGAGGGAGGGAGGGAGGGAGGGAGAGAAATATTGTCATCTGGAATCATTAAATGCAAAAACAAAATGCTCAATGACGAACGAATGTTCTAGTGCCCCGGCATTGAGAAAATTTGCACTGAATGCAACAGATAAATAATGGAACACCAATTTATATTAACAAATATAAAACTTATCCACAAGATCAAGGTTGAAAAATTCAGGCCAAGGTCGAAAAATGAGTAGTTTAAAATTTAGTGTTGAATAGTGTCACATTTCAAAGTTTAGAGTTGATTTTCAGACTCTGATGATAGTTCAGCCTTGTAGATGGGCATTTTTCAATAAAATAAAAACCATAACTCTTTCCAACCACAGGATCGTTCAGAGGTAAAAGGAGAAGCAATATTCTTAATTTCCTATCAGCAACACAAGACAGAATTGTAAAGTAAATGCTAGGATACATCAAGAACAAACGCAAGCGCGACTGACTGACCTCACATAGGATGGAGAGCATGTCCCTCGGGTTGCAGTTTGACACGAAGAATTCAATGATAGCGCGGGCGATGTCGCAGCAATTCTCCATCAGCGCACCGAGCTTCGCCACAGGTTTTACAAGCTCTAGCGAGAGAGCGTCTATGGCCAACTATTAGAACAAAGCAACGACCAACGATGTCAGGAGATCATCAATCCTGTTCCCACAAGAGGATCGCAACGCACGGAACACCATCTAGCATAGGAAGGCCAAAGGCTAACTCTAAAGCACAGGACATTGCAGGAGCACACGCGAACCTGATTCGACGACGGGGGCGAGAAGAAGGCGTGCACCTCGCGGAGCATCTCCTCCGCGACCCCGGCCGCCGCCGCCGCGTCGTCGGCCCCCGCCTCCTCTGCACCGGCGGCGGCGGCGTTAAGGAGGTCGGAAACGGCCGCGGCGGAGGATCCATCGGAGCAGTCCCCGGACTCGAACGCCTGGGCAGCACAGGGGGGGTATACTTAGGGTTTATGAGGTAGCGTACGCGCCAAAATGGGTTCAGCTTCCCCGATTACCTGGGTGAGAGCGGCGAGCGCTTCCCGCAGCCGCGCGGGCGCCTGGGCAACGGCGGCGGTGTCGCCGGCGTCCATGGAGTTCGCCGCGTGGGACGGTGGGAGTACAACTAGGCCCATACTAATGGACGCGCGCTTCTGGGCCGGGCCCTGGAGACAGTTTCTATTGGGCCTGAAGCCCCAAAATGTCCTCGCGATCGAGTGGGCCGAGCCCAATCCGTTTCGCAGTGGGCTCCGTTGGGTTGCATTTCCCCCCGTTCCGTGGCGAACACGAATCGAATGCGCGAGGAGTCCGAGTAGGATTCGATCAGCGTTCGGACTCCAGAAGCTATAAATCCAGCGCTGCGCATCGCGGCAAGGAGCCATCCACAGCTCTCCATTGTTCGCTTGAGATCAACCGATCGATCGATCGTAGTGCAGCTCGCGACCACCAAGCCGCCGCCGCCGCCGACGACGACGACGAATCATGTGCACCGTTAGCCAGCAACCTACACCTACAGCTACAATGGCGGCAGTGGCGGGCGAGCCCCACCGCGCCGGGATCAAGCGGCGGGCTCTTGCCGCCGGTGGGGAAGATTGCCTACGGGGGAGGAAGCGGGCGCGCGCGGCCGGGGCCGGGGCGGGGGCGGGGGCTCTGGTACCGTACGTGCCGGTGGCGGCGCCCATCGATGCGCGGCCCATAAAGGCGGTGCCGCTCGCCGTGGTGGCGCCGCCGACGCCGGTGGTGGGGGGAGTGCCCGAGGACCCGTCGTGGATACGGAAGATACTGTTCTGCCGGCTGGGGCTCCGGTACGACCTGCCGGTGGTGTTCATCGAGGAGAAGACGGTGACCAGGACCGACCTTGACCCGCACCAGAACCGGTTCCGCCTCGCGTGCGGCGGCGTGGAGAGCCGCCTCCTCCCGCTCCTCACCCACGAGGAGGCCGTCGCCGCCAGCTTCGTGCAGCAGCAGGAGGAAGAGGAAGGAGCTTCGGCTACCCCTTCGCCTTCGCCTCCGCGTCCGAGTCCTCCTCCGCCGCGACCGGACGAGAACACCGCGGGCGTCGTCGTCGTCGCCGCCGCCGACCAAGCGGAGCAGCTGCAGCAGGGGCAGGCGCAGCCGCCGGAGACGAAGATCAGGAAGAAGAGGAAGGGGAGGGACCACGGCGGGCTGCCGGTGACGCTGGTGCACCTGCGCGGCGGCATCAAGCAGCTGCTGCTGACGAGGTGGGACAGCAGCGGCGCCGCCATCATCAAGGGGGAGGGCTACCTCGACTTCATCGCCCGGTGCGGCCTCATGGAGAAGGACGTCGTCCATGTCTGGGCCTTCAAGCAGCGCGAGTTCCGCATCTTCGGCGCCACCTACCCGGAGAAGCCTCTCTACATGGTCATCGCCAGTGCCCCTCGCCGCGCCGCCGCGCCGCAGCTGCCGCTGCCGATGCCGATGCCGATGCCGCCGACTCCGCCCGCTGCACAACCTCTCGCTTTGACGAACTAATCGACTGCCTATATACCGAACGTGTTAGTGTATCTATTGTGTTCTAGGCATATGAATGACTCGCTCTTTTGCCGTTTAATAATCTTTTGCCAATTGTAAATTTACCAACTGTGTAAACTTTTGGAGCATCGTTAGCGGATTCTACGTCCCATCCTATGTATGTAAATATAGTACGCGGGGAAACATTGTTCAAGCGAATACTCCATCTATCTTACAGAAATATAGCGTCATCTACGTTAGAAATAATTATACTCTCTTCTGAGTGCATAAACTACATGAAAGGAGTTGGTTGTAAAATATTAATAAATATATACAGATGATGTAATTGTTCTCGATAGTAATATGGATGATCAAATTTTGATGAGTTATCGAAAATGCTATAGCAACATATCTCTAATTTTTTTTTCTTCCCCAAGAATTATGGACTATGTGTTTTGTCTTCCGCAAGAAATTATGTGGGTTTCGGCAACGTATGCCTGTTTTGCCCTTGTGAGTCATTGAGTATATATATATATATATATATATATACACACACACACACACATTCATGTCATCAGGTGTTTTACAAAAGTTGCATCGTTTTCCGTATGGTCGTAGAGAGCTTCTGCAATCCAGTTTAATTAAATAATTTATAATGCTTATATACATATTGATCGGCATGGTCTATCTAAAATCCAGCTTCGATTATTCTAAAGTCTGTTTTAAACTTCTCCCCATAACGAAAAACGAGATGGACTAACACATAATTAATTAAATATTACATAGCTAAAAAGCTTGGAGTGGATTAATATATTTTTGAAACAGCCGTCCTGTAGGAAACTTAAAAGACATACTATACCTTTTGAGAAATGTACACTTAGAAAATGAGTAAATAAAATTTGAAAAATAGATAAAAGAATCCAACCTAATGCTGTTTTTTTTTAAAAAAAAATTACATCACGGATCTAACCAGGAGTCATCGGGTAGTGAGAATGAAATAAAATTTACAATTGCATCACGGTTCACGCCCGTGTTCTAAATTTTGGATTTTTGGTATCCGAAATTTCCAAAATTTTGGATTTCGGGTGTATTGGTCGGCCCTGATAGTAAGTGGCTCCGGGAAAATAATTTCGGCCAAATAAAAATTAAATGAATTTACATTAAGCATGGAAACACTAGCCGTTGCAGTCTTCAATCGGAAATAATTTCAAATTCAAAATTTCTTTACTTTTTGGGTCAAAATCTCTGAAATTGTTCCAAAATTTTGATATTTAGATCCGATATAAATACAAAAAATGATACATAGGACACTGGTTCCAACTTCACATCAGTTATGTAAAAGGGGAGGTCACCGATATACTATAAAAAAACTAAATGACTCGTTTGATATTCCACATTATAAGATTTTCTAGACTTGATTAGATTTATTTGTGTGTTAATGAATCTAGGCACCACATCAGAAAGTCTTATAATATAAAACGGATAGAGTATCTTTTGATCTAAGCGAAGCTTTCCCATCAGAGAGCTACCGGACGCCATCGTAGTAGGATGAGCAGACAGCCACGCCACGAGGATGGCGCTAACTAGGGCGAGCACCACGGCGATGTGATCCTTGATGCAGCCCGACAAGCCCGTGGCGCAGCTGCGCTCCCCAAGCCCCATCACCATGTCCATCTCCGGCAGCATGCTGGTGTTAACGCCGGATTTTGGCAAATTACCATTATGAATTGAAACACAGCTAAAGACCGAATCGGACAAGAAGGGGCGAATCGGCTGGAGGCGGGAGATTGGACACAGTATGGATACAGCCGATAGAGTCCAAATCGGACATGAATTGGAGTCCGATTGGGCCCAAGGCTTAGAGATAGATTCGGTATTAGTTGTGAGTCCGTGTAGATTAATTAGGCTTTATCTTAAAGTTTGTTTAGGATTTTTGTATTTAATTAAAGTCCGAACACTACAGGTTAGTTAGTAGCGGATTTTTATCTTATTAGGTTAGTTAACACCCGGGGTATAAATATGTGTGCCCCGGGGTTATTGTAGATCATCTTCAGATCAATCAAATTCGGCGCATCGCCTCAAAAACCTTCGACTTGTTTGGGCTTTCGGTGTGGGGTTTATCAGCTTCGTAATGTAAGTTCATGTTTATTAAAACTCGTCGATCAACTAGAACATAACTGTCTCGGTTAAGTCCGATTTCCTGCCTGGTTGATCGTCGGACTGAGTTCTATTATTGCTTTAGTATGTTTAGCTTGAAGTAGTAGTAGTTCTCGACCAAATCTTTGCAAGTTCTTCTATTTGATTTGCGAGCATGATTCCAGTCAACTTTTCCATAGATCTTCATATTTCTATGATGATATCGTACTAGATCGCATACTGTCTCGGTTAGGTCTGATCTATATGTATTTGGTGCGATCTGTTTATAAAGGTTTGTCCGATCGGCTGAGGTTAATAAGTAAATTGATAGAGTAAGCCTGTTCGCTATCTTGTTACTCACATGCCACAATGATTAGTTGATTTCATGTATGACTATGTTTAGGTCTGTATTGTCTCGGTTGGGTTTGATCTTCTAGATCTAGTATATGCATGTGTGTAGTTAACTATTATTGTCTCTTTGCTAGTAATTGGTATAGCATTTCGGTTTAATATTAAATTCCATGTTTAGTGTCCTATTGGCTGTCGATTTTATGAACGATAAGTTCTAAATCGGTCCGATCGGCTAATTAATCTTAAGACTGTCTCGGTTAGGTCCGATCTCTTAAGGTTAATTGCTTGGCTTGTCTGTTTGGCGTTTATCCTGCTTCCGACTCAGCGGATTGAGCATATTCATACTTACTATCATGAAATTCCTGTAAAGCCGACCGTCTAGTTCATCGCTTAGGGTCCTGGGACGGTATCGACTACCCGGCCGATAGCGATTTTGGAGTTAACTGTTTTCCATGTTACATCTTGTCAGTTACAGGATCAAACTGACTGACACGCCCAGCATTTCTAAGAATTAAGTCATGCACTAGAGTAGTCTAAGATTGACTCTTAGACCTACGTATGTGACTGTTGTTACTATTTTCAGAGTCAACAGCTAGCTGCCAGTAGCGGATTCACCTCCCTGGTGGCTAGGACGGCTGACTGGGCTTTCGGCATCAAACCATTAAAAAATTAACAATTACTTGATATAAAACACGGCTGATCAAGCAATTAAAATTATAGATTATATATTTGATTATAGTTATGTTTGCCCGTCACCCAGGCTTTAAATAATTTCTAGCTTCGTCACTACCGGCGGCAACCATCATGCACCCGGCGACCACCGCGGTGAGCCGGACGGCGATCTGGCGGCACATCCGGCCGCTTTGCGCCGCCTTGTTCCCTCCCCGTTCGCTCGCCGCCGTCCGGGTGATCTCTCAGGTGAGCTATCAGCTGCCTGAGACGTCGAGATAGGTTGCGCGAATCCATTGGTCGATCGGTCGGTGGGTGTACGTACTGTGTGCACTGATCGATCGATCGAGCTCTCCGGTTGAGTCGAGTCGAAGCAAAAATATGGTTAAACTCGGAAGAAGCTACTCATAATTTTTTATTTGTATATATGGCGGGCCGTGTCCGAAATTGACTAAGGGCACACTCGAAAATCATTTGGATTCTTACGCTTATTAACAATAACGACTCCGGACTGTAATCCCAATTCCTCTAAATACTGATAAGCATAGTCATTATCCAATTAATCTTTATCTTTACTACTTAAAACAATATCAATATTTCTGCCTTAGGGCATGTTTGCTAGAGCTCCAGCTCCCAACTCGTAACTCTAAACTCCAACTTCAGTGGGAGCTAGCTCCACTAGAAGCTAAAGATGGTCTGAAAGTGTTTGGCTACTTGCTCAACTCCAAAAATCCTGAAAGAGAGGATAGGAGGTAGATAGACAATGATACCCTTGTGTTTTTTCACTGTTGGCTTTATGTAGTATTAAATATGTACTTTTTTATCAAAATTTCAGCACAGTGGCTTATTCTAAAATAATCTCAGCATGTTTAGTAATTTTATAATAATACAAAAATTGGTACTTAAATAAATTGATACTCAAGTTTTTGCATGACATGTATTTAATAATATAAATGTCTACTAATAATAACTAGAAGCATTGTCATCAAAAGATAAAGCAAAAAACCATGGAACAACATAAAATATGGCATATGTCCATCATCCTGCAATACGACCAGGTAGGTCATCACGAAATGCATCCATGGATACATCATTTTGACCCTCAGTGGATGTATCCGATGTATCTTGAGAAAACACATATCTCCTAAATAACATGACATGACATTATAAAATGGTTTAGAACAATTAATTTGGCACAATAGTTATCAATTGAACACATTATTTTCAAATACTTACTGCTTTCAGTTGCTTCCAACGTCCCACAGTTGCTGTAGCAGTTTTCTTTGTGTTATCCCATCCTAATCCTGTTTGAGATGTTAACTTTTTCCATGAATTGTACTCAACCCTAAGCTTATCCTACTTATTCTTAATTTGAAGCCTAGTGTACCTCAAACCTATCCTTGATACAAATTTCTCAATTACTTCATCATACCCAGGATTAGATAAATGGGTATTTGGACGATTACCATCAGCTACTTGCTCAACACAAATCTCACAAACAACTCTAGTGTTGTAGTCATTCCAATCAGCAGAGTCCATGGGCATTTTAACACCCTTCGAAGGCACATTTTGAGCCATGCCTGTCATCCACTCACTCACACCAATATTTTTTTCAATACTAACATATATCATAGGTTCAAATTTACTACTTAACATATATCATAGTTACTACCCATACAGGACATGAGCAGAAATTAAAGGGATACAAATCAGTTTATTTTGCATGATAACATGAGCTAGCAGCATGAAAGTAACATGAGCAAAAAATGAAATGTACAAATCCATACATATGTTTCGTGTACTACAGCCATAATAATATATTGTCATCCTCCCATGATTTTAACAAACAATCAAGCAATCAATCCCTAGAAAAAATAACCAAAGTTGAGCAATCAATCACCAACAAGCAATCAATCCTTTGCAGCTAGTCTTTCAAGCTCTCTATCTAAAGCAAACAAAGCAGTAAAATTACATTAAGGTTGCAATTGAACTAAAGGCAAAACAAATTACAGAGAGCCCTCCAAGCCTCGAAACTAGATGGCATTTAGGTCCTTATGGTTTTAATAATCCTGCTTCAACACTAACAAAAGACAATATTTTTTAGGACCTTGTGACTTACAAGGGTGGTAAAAAACATCAATAGAGGCTCAAAAAGGAGACGCGATATTTTTTTCTTCTCTTTTGGTTTAAACGTAGCAAATCAGTAGCACCAGTACTCTCTCACAAGTCTCTCATACACTAGTTTCAGTGATAAATATGAACTTTCAGTCATATACAAAAACCAAGACATGTATTTTCATGTGCTAAATCTGAATGAAAGTGGTTTGCTAGGTTTTGGGGATAGCTTGCATACAGATCTGGAGAAATACCGTAGCAGCTGCTGTGGTCCAAACTGTGGGGCTCTCACCGTGGTCCCGTCCACACCGAAAGCTGTTGTCGTCGTCGCAAGGGAGGGAGCAGCTTTGCCATGCGCCGAAAGGAGAAGGGAGCCGAAAGGAGAAGGGATAGAGGCCGAGAGGCGAAGGGAGGGATCACCGGAGCAGCTGTACGTATCGCTGTGTGCCGAGAGGAGGACGAAGGGAGGGAGCAACTCTGCCGCCGGTGCCGTTGTAGTCGCCGTGGCGCGCCGTCCCTATCGCCGCCGCCTCGCTTGTTCCCTCTCTCCGCGATACGACTGGATAGGAATGCCCGTACCAGTTCAGCTGGATAGGGGTAGTGCGGTGGTATTTTGCTGTAATTTCGATGAAAGGGGATGGGTGTCGCTATAATGATTTTCAGAGTGGAGATGTGGAGCCACGTTTTGGCCGTTCCACCTCGTTAGTATAAAACACTGGAGCGATTCACCCAGCTCCGCTCTAACTTTTGATGAATCTAGACCGTTTGGCACAACTCCAACTCTAGATAAGTTAGAGTTGGGAGCTGAAGCTCTACCAAAAATCGTGAGCCTTGCATGGGCCGCCGGCCTGACTCCTCGCTTGGCGAAGCTTTGTCCAGCGCGTGCGTGATGCGTCAAGTGCTTGGTCGAGGCTACCGACACTTGGTCGCATGGAGGCCCAATCCACCCGGTCAACAAACTCAACATGCGGTTTTGGTTCGTGCCTACGCGCATGCAGCTATTTTTTTTTTCTTAATTTCACTCATGCAAGAACCTCAAAGAGGATCTAACGGTACACAAATCATAAGTTGTACTGTATTAAAAAACGTCGACACAAATATAGCAATTCTGTTAACGAATTATGAAGGGTGCCATGATCGGAGGCGTGATTAATGATATTTATGGAGTAGCGTTGTTTTTGTTTCCCTACAGCACTTTAAAAGAAAAAAAGAGTCAGGTTGGTTGAATAGGAAAAAAAATATGAAGGGAAAAAATGTCAAACGACATATTTAGCACTTTAAAAGAAAGGAGTCAGGTTGGTTCTATAAGAAAAAAACAGATATGGAAAAATCAAACAATATATTTATAATAAAATATAATTTTTAAATAAAAGATTTATATACTTGTTCTTGTAGTCTAAAAGTAATTAAGGGAAAATAAACTTTGATAAAAACCTCCTTAAAATAATTTAAAGTTAAAAATTTAAATTTTAGCTTATAAGTATAAACAGAAGAGAATTTTAGCTTATAAGTATAAGCACTCGTTAACGTACTACAGATATGCCCACCAGCGTAACAACTAACAAGTACTCCATATGTTTTTTATATTTTATGTTGTTGACTTTTAGATTAATTTTATTTTAATTTTTTTTGCAAATATGCAAAATTATTAGTTATTCATAAGCTTTATTTAGTAATAAATTAAATCATAATAAAATAATCAATAATTATATATAGTTTTGAATAAAACAAATAATCAAGGGACAATTTCGTTCCTGCTCTGATTTTCAAGTCTAATATTGATTTTACTTTTTCTTTTTAGGGTTTTTATTTTTGCCCCTCTTTTTTTAACCGAATGAACCGTTTGTCCCTATTTTGGAAGAAAGTTATGTTGACTGTTAGTTGACTAATATATTTAGTTTAAAAAATAAAAGATTTAATTCCCGAAATAATTAATGACAAAATTACCCCTATTTAAAAATTATAAGTTTTAAAACATGTCATTTGAATTAATAATATATTCCTTTTGTATATTACTATGAAACTTATAATTTTTTTAAAAAAATTGACATAGTTTTGAAACTCTGTCAAATATTTTAAAAAAATTATAAGTTTTTAAACATGTCATTTGAATTAATAATATATTGCTTTTGTATATTTCTATAATTTAGAATGGAGGGTAACAACCAGAATGACTTAAAAAAGATCAAAATAATATTCACGTGCAGAGGTAAAATAGTCGTTTAACATATCATTAACACCGTTAGTCCTTTTATCCAAACGAGGGACAACTAGTTCGTTCAATTAAAAAAAAGTAAGGGCAAAAATAAAAACCCTAAAAAGAAGGGACAAAATCAGTATTAGAACCTGAAACAGGGGTACAAACGAAATAGTCCCAATAATCAAATGTAAATGTAGATCCAAAAGTCATCTATATCAAATAAAAATATTACCTCCGTTTCATAATATGACTTTCTGGACTTAGCTAGATTCATATGTGTGCTAATGAATCTAGACACATATATAAAATATATACATTGATACGTAATGAATTTAGGAACATCCAGAAAGTCTTATAATATTTGCAAATAAAAATAATTTATGAATAAAAAAATTATGTACGTATTCTTAACTATTTAAAAGCCAATGTTAGAAAATAAACTTCGATGAAAAACCTAAAATCAATTAAAAATTCAAATTTTTGATAGGCAAAAATATGGGGTAAAAGTATTTGGCACGCATCTGTATGTGCATGCAAGAAAAAAAAAAGTACATAAAAACATTGTGAAACATACTCCCTCAGTCAAAAAAAATCAATTCTCCGGTTTCCGTATTCAACATTTGACCATCCATCTTATTTAAAAAATTTTCAGGAAATTAGAAAAAAAATAATCACACGTAAAGTACTATTCATGATTTATCATCTAATAAAAACAAAAATATCAATCGCAAAAAATAAATTGAATAAGACAAACGGTTAAAAATTATAGGTAAAAAGTGAAAATTTATTTATTTTAGGACGGAGGGATTATGCAGTCACGTTACGCGAAACAGATCTGCTGTTGTACTCCCCTAGAGCAAGCTCGAAAGATGATATCAAATTTGAACTTCAAATGATTTATCTCCAAAAGTACTTATAGATCAGCGATTTGATTATACCATTATATTTATTGCAATTAAATATTTTTATAACAAAATCTTACAGGATTATATTTTAATAAAATTATACATTTTTCAACTAATAATATTCGATGTTTCATACACCGGAAACTCAACTATGTTGCACTATTTAATTAAGTTATTGTGTTACGGTGGATTATTATATGTGTTACAGAGTGTTATTCGAATGTTTCACTAGTTCTTTTGCAAATATTGATATTTTATTTTTTTTCTTATTTTTTCTTTGTGTTTCATTACATGTTTGGGGAAAGTATTCTAAACTTTAAACTTTTATGTCATCTAAATAGTCATTAAAACTAGGTTAATACTAAATATGCAACTATTTAGATAACATGTAATGGATGAGGGGTTGTCTGCTCGAGAGTTTAAAATTCACTCCCCCATATTTGCAACAAATGTTTATGGAACTCAATTTTTTTTTACATTGCATGGTTAACCGACCACATGATTTTTTTTTTCATTTAGTCCGATGCCCAACGCAGGTACTTCTGAGTGCTGCTAGGGATCGCGCACCAGCTTCTTTCCCAAAACCAGCCGTGAAACATAAAATTTTACGTGAGGCACAAAGTTTAGGGACTGAAACATTTGAATATAGTCGTTCAAGCATTTGAAAGATTTCTGAAACATAGTAAAATATATTTGTCGTTCCTGTATAGGAAACATAATTTCAGCTATTATTTTTTTCATCAGAATATAATTAATTAAGACCTTTTCATTAATATTTAATTATGACAAATACAATGGTGCAATCAAATCACGATTTAGATACATGATTTAGGAGAAAAATATTTATTTATGCATGTCAGAATGTCCTCTTACCTACAAAAAAAAATCTACCGCCTAGTACTATCCATAAAGTTAGGAACTAACGCCAACCCACCCCGCCCCCCTCGCCCCAAACCCAGCAGGTTGCATGTCTCAGTTTCAAAGTTTAGAATGCTAGATGAACTTTTAGTCAAAGTTTAGGGGGATAGATAAACTTTTCGAAGATGACTAAGTCAAACATTTCAAGCTTTGATTATTAATAACAGAAAATCGATCACACAAGAATCAAATTCTGTTTATTTAAAATAACTTATAATTATAAATATTATTGATCAAAGTAGCATCGTGAAAGCCATATCATGTTCTAAAAAGTAGTTAAATTTTGGGAGAGTATATAAAAATTCATAGAACTCATAGATGGCTAGCCGGTACTCTCCAATGAGGGTTCTACCATTCTAATTTGAGTTCCATTTTGGAAATAGACTATGACTACAAATTTGAGTTTAGAATATAGGATTCCAATGCAACAAAAGCAACTTACTATATCTACATAGGCACTCTTTTTTATGCATACTCAAATGCAACTAACAGGAAGACGTCATTGATCCATTGGTTAGTAAACACTAGAAAGACCACACGGCTTTGTCACGCGTAATTACGCAGGAACAATTCGTTTCGAATATAACCATAAATATGTATTATTATGAATTATTTTAAATAAAAAAATAGCATGTTCTTGTCGCTCTTAAATGAGTTTGGGCAAATCTAATTTATTCGTAACTTTTTATTATAAATAGATCTAGATAAATTATTCTTATTTTTTTCTGGCACGTTGAATTAGGAATGATCTTGGCAAAACCACATTATTAAATTGTTAAGTCAGTGATATTTTAACACTGACAATAACGAATAGACCGTTGTCAACACGTACATCAGCAATAGTAGGATTTAGGAGTGTGTGTGGAACCAACATGATGTGTAAAAAAATATAAATTTTTTGGATACTCTCTGTTCAAAGTCTTTTTTTTATCTCAACCAATTATAGGGGTCATTATTTGGTTTTTTAGGAAAAAATCGAATGGTATCTTTGTAAAAAAATAATTTATGGATAAAACGTTTATATCATTTTCAAAGATTATTTCATGATTGGGTAGAAATATATTACAAAATGACCACCAATTTTTTCTCTGTTGTTTTTTTACTGCATTCACTGTCCTCTCTCTCTTTTATCTCTTCTCTCTCTGGATCCCTCTCTCTCCCGGCTGTTGCACAGCCCATCTCGGCGGTGGCGCGACGGCCGCATGGCTTTGCCGCGCGTAACTGTAGATTGGCAAGTTTAGTTTTTTTAGTGACTGTAGTTATAAATGCATAGTTCTGACTACTGGGTAGAATAATAAATAGCAGCAAATTTATATATTTTTTAAATTTTAGTGGGGGCAACAAAGTAAATGTAATGAAAATGTGTTTTATTTATTGAGCTATTTATTGAAATGTGGAAAATGAGGCACTAAAATTGAAATAATAGTCTTCAAAGATTATTTCATGATTGGGTAGGAATATAGGAACTGTTTTGCAAAATAACCACCATTTTTTTTCTCTCACAATTGCTTAGGAATGAATTGAACAATATAAAAGTAGCTTACAACAGGTTATCTAAGTGTTGATGTGAAAATATTTGGAGAAATTGTAGTTTGAGAATCATATTCAGTACAATCTAATTTCATACAAAATGTGGGCAGATTGAAAATACCTACCTAGTGGTGACGGCCGACCATGCTCAGATGTTAAAATATTTATCAACCTTTACTTTTATATCACTAAGAGACATATATAATATTCATTTGTAAAATGTTTTTTATTTGCAAATATATCGTTTGATTTTTTATAAAAATAAAATAATGACCCACTTAATCTTATATTAGAGCAAATGCTTGTAAAATAGTCTCTCCGATTTTTTTAATTGATACCGTTGACTTTTGGATCTACGTTGAACCCTTCGTCTTATTCAAAGAAATTATATAATTATTGATTATTCTGTTATGATTTGATGTATTACTAAGATAACTTTAAATATAATTTATAATTTTATATATTTTGATAAAATTTTGAATAAGACAAATGGTCAAAACTAAATTTAAAAGTCAATAGGGTCGATGAAAAAAATCAGAGCGAGTATTATTAACGACTAAACATACAATTTATGTTATATCGCTAGCTCCATCACTGCATTAGGAGGAACGGACGACTCTTGGTCTTGTGTGCTGACTGCTGATCAACACTACCCATTCAGTTCGCTGGCCTCCACGCCATTTCTTTCTTTCTTCACTCACAGAGTCGCACGCAGCTAGCCAAAAATATCTCTCGTGCTTGGGCCCACGTGTCATTGGCCTGAGTGCCGTGACGACGCCGATCAACCCGCACGGCCAAATCCTCTTTTTTTTCTTTTTCTTTTTATATGGCTAGAAAAGAGAGATCCCTTTTTGCCGTGTGCTCCCTTCCGCTCCTTGACCGGTGGTTGGTTTCTCCTTCCTCCACGCGCGGTGATGGCCGCCGGCCTCCTCGGCGTTGGCGACGCCACCGCCTGCGGCTCCCCCCAACTCCCCCTGCAACTTGGCCCCCAGCCCCCCGGTGGCGGCCGCTCAGCGCCAGCCGTACGGCGGCGGCCTCTGCTTCAGGGGCCCGCGAGGAGCTCGGGGATCCCTCGGAGGATGAGGCGTAGAGGAAGTGGGAGGCGGAGATGGCGCGGCGGCCGTCATGTCCCCGTGCCGGATCACAGGGACAGTGGGCGACCTCGGCGACGGCAGGTTGGGGGCGGCGGCAACGCGCGACGATGGCGACGTGCGCGGCAAGGGGCTCGAGAGAGCGGTGGCGTCGAGCGCGAGGCTGCGGTGCGGCGATGCCACGACGTAGCGGCGACGGGTGCGAGCGGCGCGGTGCGGCCGATGACGGCAGCAGCGATGACGGTGCGGTGCGAGTGAGCTGGGAGGCTCAGTCCTGGCCAGCGAGATGGAGTCCTGGCGAGCGAGGAGTGAGAGAACGCAGAAACAGAGAGACAAAGGGAAGAAGAAAGAGAAGAGAGAGAGGGAGAGAGAAAATAAGAGAGGTAGGTTGCTCCATTTTCTTAGCAACCAGCAGTGACACGTGGCGCAATTCTAACCAATAAATCTGCCCACATTTCGTATTATAGAGATGTTACTCTAGACTCTACGAAATGCATCAAACTTGGCTCTGCAAGACTGCAACTATAACTTTCCCTATAATTCAATCCTAACCAAGGATCTCAAACAATAATCCCCAATCTACTCTTCTTTTTGTTGATGGTAAATCAGAGGAAGGAATTGTAAAAACTAAAAACAAGAATCTACATTATCTATAACAGCAGCTGAAGGAATTTGTAAGAAAAAAAAACAGTATGAATAACACACATAGATAAACCGGGCGGTATTGGACAAATTTTACATTTTCCTACTCAACTACGTATTTACTAATTCTTTTGCAAGCAATTTGAATAGAAAATCCAATGATTCACACTCCCAATTCTTTTTTTACAACAGCTCACATCGTCTCATCTCATGTAACGGACAGTCGGGACAGATGACACAGAGACTTGACAGGGTATGTCCACTTTCTTGGCAGCAAAGTAAACAACGGTGACACACAACTTAATACATGATTTCACCTGAATGAAATTGGCATTCTACAACAAGCTTGGACCAACTACACAAGGGATAACAGATAGATAACGCAAGTTACCTCAACTAGCGATTGCATCCTGATTCCGGGTGAGTATTCCAGCTAAGGTAAGAAAGAAGAAACAGCGATATCCTAAAGCTTATGTCAAGGGTTGATAAGATCCTGCAATTAATAGACAAAAGGATATATCAACCTTGGGACAGATGACTAAAAGAAACGAGTGGATTGATCACACAGCATCCTTACTACGTTATATATGGCAACTGTCATTATTAGGCAGCATCTTCACTTCCATTCGTTGATTCTGCATTTTTTTGTGGTTAGTAAACTGTCAACAGGATTGCAATAAGGGATTCTTTTGAAGAGCAAGAAAAAAAGGGTAATAAGTACCACGAACAGCTGCCAAATTTTCTTCTTTGTACACTCCAAGAGGTGAACCACGTACAGATAAGAGCATCTCACCCTTTTTGGGTAATCTTAAAGTTTTTGGTGTCATGCCAAAAGAGAGTCGAGTGCTCACAGCCTGCTCAAGATCATGTTACAACATGGAAAATAAGCTTAGAAGGAAACCCATCAATTCAATCATTTGGCGCGAACATCTCACAATTTGTAATGTCATATATCATTTCAATAAATATGCAAAGGGTTAAATTTTACCCCAGGTGTCCGTAAAGCATCTGCAACTCCTGCCAGTTGATCCTCAGGTAGCTGATCCCAAGCCTTGGAAGCAATATAAAACAGGAAGATTAGTAGGGCTACAGCAGAAATAGCTGATTTCAATAAATGGAAAAGAACTTACAAAGTCATTAAAGTTAAAAGCCATGTTCTCCATAAAACTTTTCTGCACTGCATACATCACACAACGTAACAAAAACATTTAATATGGTCACTTTTTATTTGTTGCAAATAATGGTAAAATAAGCAATAAGTACAGAACATGCTTGAACCTGAATCCCCTGAGAATTGAACACCACCAACATTTGGTAATGAAGAGACTGAAGCTCGAAAAATCTTCTCATCACAGTGGTCTCCAATTATTCGACTGTCCCAATCTTCCCGTTTCAACTCAAGCTCATTCTGTTTTTCATTCAGGACAACTGATAAGTTGGGTAAGTTCTCCTGAAAATATTGCAAGGCACATCCCTCTTGTTGCTCCTTGGAAATGTAGGATTGAACCAAATGCAACCGAGAAAGTATGCTCTCAATCTCAGCTGCTTGGATAGCTTTAATGGCAGCACTCCGATGTTCAACTATTTATTGTGGACACAGGATTAGCAACGGAATCATGATAATCACATTATGTACATAGAGAATGTGCACTACTTGTTCTTGGTTTACAGAATACTGGGGAGAAAGGAGGAAGATCAGATAATTGTAACAAAATAATCTCCTTCAAAAAATGGCAGCTTGTGCTACCAATAGATTATAAGTCAATACTACATTATTGTTTGCTATAGGTTTTAAGCCTTTCCATTAACATTTGATTTCAATCTTCAACACTAATTTTAAGGGAATGGTAATGCAGTGTTCATGCCGTTAAAGAAATTGCAGATAGTTGGATGGTAAATTCTTAAAAGATTTCAACTCCTGACTCAAATTTCAACACGAAGTTATAGTTTCTTGTTAAAGAGAGTTCGAGAAATTGCATTCGACAGAGTAGTAATACATGCTTTTAAGAAAAGAAGACTGAAATAGGGCTAACTGCTAAAGTGAAAAGATTGGTTGTTTCAGAATCTTTAATCAATTCCTTGTGGGCTGTAACTCTTGAAAGGACATTAATAAAGATATAACAGAATACAGACACAAAAAAATAACCAAACCACAGCCAACAATAGGATGTCAGATGAACAATTTCCTGCACGAGAGGAAGTAGATTAAGCATTCGACATAAGTTGCTTGTTCAAATTGCATGAGCATGGTAAAGAGACTATGAAAGTTTTATTCAAATTATATGTTGGTTAAAATACAGAGATCAGGAATATATTACTTAGACTACTACCAGTAAGGAATTACACGTGATCTGCCTGAACAAAGAACCAGAAATGATGACTTTCATCAGAAAGCAACCAGAGAACCAGGAGTGTTGGAACACAGATTCTGTTGTTTCATACTGGGTACTGAGCAGGAAATACCTGAGTGAGACTAATGAGGTAACACACCAAGCCACCAATGCAATACAGGGTTAAAGACTTGTGGGTCAGAAATTCAGGATTAAGCAGGCAAGAAGGGATGGGTTTGGTGGATTGAGATCTTCCTACACGACATGATACAAGCAAGTCATATATTTTTCAGCTTTGGCAATCTCCTTTTCTGTTTAACTCTAGTTAATTATATCTATTTGTTTCATTGCTTTCTGGAGCAATATCAGGGAAAAGCCTTTGATTATGTCATTTACACAATTGATAGTCTTTGTTTCCGCAGGGGAAAAAATGTTATACTCTTTCAAGAGAAAAAAATTGTAATGTGATATTTCACTCACATATGTACTACTTTTAAGAAAGACCACGAACATCCAAACTGTAGGGTAAAATGAAAGGAAACCTCAAACACCAGCAGCAGCTATTGAGTCACCATAAAATCACATTCCCTAGATTGCGTACTTCAGTTATTTTATCCAAAGCATCTGCTATCCTTTTCAAAAGAGACAGGTATGAGGTATCTCCTAAACCAACAATGGAAAAAAAAATTCAAAATAGTAGTCTTTTGTTGTATATGTTGCCTATTGCCACGTGGTTCGTTATATTGGTTAACTCTTGCCTCTTGGTCTTTCTGCTCTGATAATTCTCAAGTCAATAGCACAGCTCAAATTTGCCTACATAATAATCCCTAGATTTTCGTTAGGTCTCCAAAATAGTTCCTGATGTTGGAAGAAAATGAGGTAGCAAATTCCCAAAACCCACAGCACTACCACTCGCAGCACAGCTAAGCAATTATAACCCGAGCAACCAAAATGCATCACAAATCAGAACCAATCTTCCCGATAACTCACAGTAATTAGCACACCGGGCTATAGGTTACTCACGGGACAGGTCAAACAGAAGCCAAATTCATGGAGATGAGTATGGGGAGTAGGGACAAGAGGCGCCGTACGTTCCTGGTCGTTGAGCCACCTCAGCCGCTCCCGCAGCGGCGCGTCGGCAGCGGGCGGCTCCGGCGGCCGCTGCTTGGCGACCCCACGCTTCCTCCTCGGTGGCATCGCGCCCCCCCGCCGCTCGTATCCGTCGGGAAGGTCTCGAGGACGGAAGGGGAATGGAGGTGGGGGGGGGGGATTGGCGGGCGTGAGCCCGACGGCGGCGGACCGACGGTTCCCTTCCCCCCGACGAGGCGGCGGCGACGGCGGCGGTGGGCGGAGCCGAGGATTTCGTTTGAACGAAGAGGCGGGGATCGAAAGGCGATGCTGCTGAAGGCGCCTAGATCTGCGTGTACGGAGAGGGGAGGGGAGGAGCCCGGCCCACTCGCCGACCTGGGTCACTGACATGGACGGCCAACGGAGCAACTGGGCCTACTCTTAGCCCCGTTCTTTTATAAGTTTCGACCGTCCGTCGATATTTGTGAGAGCAACTCCAACAGTTTGATTTTTTTTTTCTAAACTCTGAAGTTTGACAACTCCCTAAATATTAATATATTATGGTAAAAGAAAAAGGTTAATCTATAATATTTTGCCATAATTATGCGCGCAGGTCATAAGCACCCACATATTTGCGTTGAGAAGGTGCTTACGCGAACTTGGCAAAGATGAGGAGGAGGGATGACAATCCATTGGAGAATGTTTTTTTTTTTTAAAATTGCCAAAAAATCAAGGATAGGGAGGAGGGATCCAAACTGTTTGAAATCAAATAAATCCCATTTTTAATTTTTAATATTTAATTTGAATTAATTATATACTAATCATATTTCACCTTTTATGTGAGGCTAATGGGCTAATTAAATAGGAGCTGAAAAGAAACGTCGAGCATTTCGGAGGGATATTAGAGCGGGAAAAGCACGTTACTATCTTTAGCTCTTCTGAGTTCCGAAATCGGTTCTACGAAAGCAAAAGACATGGTTCGTAGTAACTAATCCTTGGGGACAGAGAATATTGTAATATGAATTGTTACAGAAACTTTGAAACAATTTTATAAAATTCTAAAATTTAGTTTTGAAATCAATTTTCTCCGATTCTCTCTCGCCGAGCCACACTGTGCTGCCCCTGCACGTAGCCGCCGCTGGCCTCATGCTTGCGACCTTGTCGCGCTAGTGTCACTGTCGTCGCTCGCACTGCATACGTTGCCGCCGGCCTTCCTCATGCCCAACGCCCTCTCCTCCTCACGCCCCGGGCCACCGGCCACCGGCCACCGAGCCCTGTGCCGTCGCGTGCCATGAAGCCGTTGGTGCGCCAGTGAAGATGGTCCCACCACAGATTACTGTAGGGTTATTGAGAAAATTATTGAGATTATTTTTGATGGATCGGAACAACTTAAACTAGTTTTATTGTCGTTGGTTTCATCCTACATTCGTGGAATGGACCAGCTGATATGCCCCACGAAGGCTAATACTTACCAGGAATAAAAAATAGATATGACGGACTCAACAAGGACACACGAACATAATCCATACCATATAAAGATTGCTCGTTGCCTCGCTCCAATTCTCCTCTACAAATGCAAGAAAACATAGTGATATATAAATTATAATTTATAAAAATGGCTCAAATGATCCCCTACAAGAAAATGCCATTCATGAATGCTAGACTAGTCTACTCACACTGATAGTTTGATTGATACACAGCACACACAAGAAGAAAATATAGTAAATTAGTAATCTATCGGTATCTAGTATCTACTATTCCACTAGATGTCTAATTGCGTAGACAAAAACAAATTGTGTTTGTCTACTGTCTAAGTCACTGCACAAAGCCACATAAGTCTGAAGCCAAGAACATACAGGGACCCGGTCGAGGAAAATCAGCCCTCAACGGCTTAGCCAGAGCAGACAAAATCTAGTGGCGCCAACGGCCGACGGCGTCACTGCGATGGGCAGCTAGCGGACGGCAGTGCTCGGCGAGGCGGCGAGCTTGAAGAGGGCAGACGAGAAGAGAAGCTGACTGAGCCGCCGAGATGGATCGGGCGTCGCGTCGTTCGATCATTGCACGCGGCGTCGCCAAACACTCGAAGGCACAACGCCGAGCAGCCAAGAGCCCGAGATTGCGTGCGTGATTTTTGTGTGCGTTATTTCTTTTTGCCTAGCTGTGACGGATGGACCTGCCTAGCCGAGCCATCCAGACCGGACACCGGCCTGGTGGGTAATGGTTGATGGATATGGGCTATTGGGCCGCACGCCTGCACCTACTGGGTTGGGAGGGGTGGGGTGACGTGGGCCATAGCTGGGCCGGTCGCCCCACCTTGCCCAATGGGTAGTTCCGCCCCTAGTCAGAACTCAAATATCACCGCTACTTCGGTATGCCCCATGAGAGAGAATCTACTCGTGTTAGAATTTGCTACGATGAGATGCACTTGGACTACAATAGTCGGTGGACCTACAGGAGCAAAAGATTAGATGATTTATAAGGGGCCATGCAATGCATAATGGGCTTTGGCTTATCCACTTAATGGCAGGACCAAAATAGCTTTTTAGTTAAGTGCCATGCCTATGGGGCCACTGGCGAACTAGGACTATGGCACAATGATAATGCTATTAGTGACATAAGACTAATATTTTGGTGCAGCTATAAAAGCTCAATTTCGGATATGATATGTCCCGTGGGTATAAATAACATGCTCTTGAAAAGAGCCTACATTTGGTTTCCAATAAACTTGAAAATATGCAGATGTTGATGGAAAACATCCGATGCATTGTACCTTTTGCTATGTGTGTTTTTCAAAAAAACCACTCAAAAACCACTATGTGCTATTGGACGTGAACAAGAACCAATCAAGGTTAATCTATTGACTATGACATTTAGCACCTATCAAGTTCATATTTGGATACAATCAGGGGCAATACTAGGCGTGAGGCAGCTTGGGCTCGAGCCCCACGCCTGGCCAAAAAAATACATGGGGAAATTACTATGTTTTAACTAAAACTTATTTAAACGATTTATATTTCAATGTTGAGCCCTAGGCTTTGTAAATTTCTGGTTCCGCCCCTGGTACAATCCTACTTGACTCTATGTTTACTTGTTTTCATCTAAGCATAGAATCAGGGACTACACCTATTCTGTGCACCTAGCAATTTGATCTTCGGATAAAGTCATATTTGACTTTATGTTTAGTTGTTTCCTATATAAATATAGAGTTGAGGGGCTAGCTATGGATAGGGTTGTGCTGGATTCAGGAGATATAAGATAGACTAGAACTCGGATAATATATTTGCATTGCATCCTAAGGCACAATATAGAATCCAAATAAAATAAGTAAAAGAAATTGTTAAATAATAATTAACTTAATTAACTCACGAAAAAACCCCTAAAAAGAGTTAATTTAATTAAAGAGAAAATCCACTATGTGCCACTGACTTTGTCACCTTTCAACGATATGCCATTGAGTTTACCAAGTTCTACAATATACCATCCATTTTGCTGAATCTCTATGGCATACCACCATCGTTTACACTCTGTTAGAATTTAGTTATCTCTAGGGTTTACTTTTCTTAAATGCCAAAAATACCCTTCACTGAAATAATATCACACAGAGGGAAAGAAGGCAGTTCGATTGGATCTGGGCCATGGAGGAGGAGGTGGAGAGCAGACAAGCGACCATGCTGCCACCTACATCCTTTGCGCTGTCGCCTGTGAGTCCGCCCCCAACGCCGACAGTAGCAGCCGCGTCCCCGTCCTCAGCGCCGACGCCGACGCCTGCATCCCCAACCCCGTCGCCGGCCCCCTCTTCCCCGTGCCCAGCGCCGCCGGCTGGCTCTCCCCATGCCCAGTGCCACCGGCTGGCCCTTCCCCTCCACCAGCGCCGTCGGCGGCCTCTCCCCCATGCCCAGCACCGCCGGCTGGCCCTTCCCCGCCGCCGGCGGCCTCTTCCCTGCCTCCAGCGCCGTCGGCCGACCATTTCAAGCAGCCAGCTACAGAGGAGCTCATGGACCAGTTCGTCACCCCGCCAAATGGGCTTGAGTTGGCGCTCGTTGACGATTCCATGGAGGACACAGTGCCGATAGCAATTGCTGCTTCATCCATGGAGAATCGGTAACTCCTCATTTGCAAAGCTTTATGTTACTGCATTTTCTATAACATCGGTTTTATAGTAAAACTATATTCTAATATAGTGATTAGAGTATTCTTAAAAATTATGCAAGAATTTAGAATGGCAATAGTTTGATACTACAGCTAGTTTATTTATTATTACTATTTAATTGTGTGTTCGATGACTTATTTTCGTATGTCATGTGTGGATCCACAGAATGGATCCATATTCTACGTTCAATCTCACAATGAGAATTATGTGCAAGGGTAGTAGGTTTGACTGCGCGTGGGTGTTTGAATGGCCAATTGACTCTGACACTACTAATTTCAAAGATTTTGTTGATGATATTTGTGAGAAGTATCCATGGGGAATAGATGAAAGTGTTATCGTACAATACAATGATAGTACTTTGAATCAGCCTTGCAAAATTTGTTGTGATCAAGATTTGATGACAATGTTTAAGTGTTTTGAAAAAAGTAAAACTGGTGATGTGGTTATCACAACTAATGGCCCAAGTCACAAGTCGAACATTGATGTGCCTTGTACACCATCACTTACTACTCCTTCTCAGGCATGTGCTTCTCAGATCAGTAATTTGAAGGAGGGTGATGGGAGAGATACCGTTATGGATACATATCTCTCCAATCCCTTCCAACAATTTGAGCATGTGGGTGTAAATGAAGAGGATCAGTATTCAATTGGTAGTGATACCTCTGATTCTGACAATGATGAGACAAATATATCTCATCCTGAATATATATGTGCCTTATGTTGGAGAGGATGATGATGGTGGTGACAACACAGATGTTGACGATGAGGACAGGGTTATAGCAGATGCAAATTCTAATGATGAAACCCCTACCTTTGCATATAACAAAGATGACCCACCAATGAGTGAGGGCACTCTTTACCCTTCCATGCAAGAATTTAGAATGGCAATAGCCCAATATTCCATTAAGCATGAGTTTCAATATGATATTGACAAAAGTGAACCTGATCGATTCAGAGCACATTGTCCTATCGAAGGGTGTAATTGGAGAATCCACACATCAACTGCTGCTGATATGAAGGCCATTAAGGTAACAACGAATAAAAAATTTTGCAATATGGCTTGTGTGATTCATTTTAATGACTTCTTTTTGTACTTTGATATGTAGCTATGCAGGTGAAGGTGCATGTGTCAACGCATTAGTGTGCAAGCACTAGAAGAGATGAGAAGGTGAAGAGGGCTTCTAAGTCATGGATGAGAAGGTCATGGAATGGTTGAGGGAAGACCCAAGTGTTGGAACAAATGAGTTGCAAAGAAGGATAAATGAGACTCACAAGATCAATGTCAACTACAAGAGAGTATGGACAGGTAAGGAGTTAGCACTTAAAAAATTGTTTGGTGATTGGGAGAATAGTTTTGATAAGTTATATAGTTGGAAGTGTGAAATTGAGAATAGGTGACCAGAAAGTATATGTCAATTGATCACATGACATTCAAAGAGAAGAGAAGGTTTAGAAGAATGTTTGTAGCTTTAAAACCATGTGTTGAGGGGTTTTTAGCTGGTTGTAGACCTTACTTGGCTATTGATAGCACACACTTGACTGGGAAATATAGAGGCCAGCTAGCTGCAGCTTGTGCCATTGATGAGCACAATTGGATGTATCCATTAGCCTATTGCATCATTGATTCAGAAACAAGTGAGAATTGGGTGTGGTTTATGGAGAAATTACGACATGCCATAGGTATTGTGGATGGTTTAGTGATATGCAAAGATGCGGGTAAAGGGATAGATTTTGCTGTTCAGGAGGTATTTGGTGAGGTAGAGCATCGAGAATGCATGAGACACCTAGTTTCCAACTTCAAATTGAAATTTCATGGCAAGGTTTTTGATGATCATATGTCGCCAGCTGCATATGCATGGACAAAGCAATCTTATTCCTATCACATGAGATCAATTGAGGCTGCTAAACCAGAGGCAATGATATATCTAAAAACACATCACCCAAGGTAACTTGATTATTCATGTCCATGCTTTACTTACTCTCATGCATTCCATGTTGTTATGCAGTACTTACTTCTCCCTTTTTTGTAGGTTATGGTCTACAAGCATGTTCTCATGTGCACAAAAGGTTGATTATGTGACTAACAACCTTGCTGAAAGCTTTAATAATTGGATCAATAAGCACAAAGGACTCATGCTTTATGAGTTGATGGACAAGATAAGAAGAAAGACTACGAAAATGTTCTAACGACGAAAGAAGGTTGCGAACAAGCTGCTAGGACAAAGTATACTCCCAAGTGTCAGTTGAATGCTAAATCAAGGGACCTAGACCTAGAGGTTGATAGAAGTGATGACTTAGAAGCTGAAGTTACCGACAAATCTCCCGATTAGTATTTCCAACCATTGCAAACTTGAGCATGTGCACTTTCCTAATTACTTATGGGATTCATTTTTAGGTGAGAAAAGGCATGTGGTAAACTTGGAGGAAAGAACATGCACATGTAGAGAATGGCAAGTTTCTGGAAAGCCATGCATACATGCATTGGCATTGAGGGGTTTGCATATAGACTCATTTGTGCATGAATGTTATAGTGTAGCCAAGTTTGTAGCTGCATGTGCCCCGCACATCCCTGGTCTTACTGACATATCTCAATGGCCAACAAGTACACATGGCTTCTTTCTTTATCCACCAATACTAAGGAGAAGTGCAGGGAGACCTAGGAATAGAAGGTGCAAGGGTGGAGTTGAAGGGAAGGGCTCTAGTAAACGTAGGTCAGGGAGCCAAAAATGTCCTATTTGTCACAACTTTGGTCACAGATGGTAGACATGCAAAGAAGCTGATCAAATGCTAAGGAAGCATATGCTCTTTCAGCAAAACAGAGGTATTTTCTTCCTCTATTTCTATTCAACTTTTACTGCATTGCTATAATAATTCTGAAATCTATGGACCTAGACAAAAGAGAAAGAAAGCAACACCATCAGTTTCAAGTAGTTGTGTTAGCAATGCATCATCACCTGCATCTTTGCATGGCCCACCAAGGTACCAACTTGCACTTCCTGACTTTGATTTCCAAGTACTTCTTAGCACTTATTTTTTTTTATTTCCTTACAGCAAAAAGAAGAGATCAGCTGCACGTGATAGCTCTAGTTCCAATTTAATTGCTTCTGTGCATGCAAATGTGACATTAGTAAGGTACACTCTACAAATGCTTCAATTCCATTTCAATATCATTCCATATAGCCATCGTGTTTTGCATATTCCAACTAGACAATTCTAACTTTCAACCAACTAATTCTCATGTAGCTCATCTGGACCAAATCAACCACCGGTGCTATTTGGCCCCTTTCCTGAAATAGAAGCAAGCACTCCATCTCCTAAGGGAAGAGCCAAGGGGAAGACTAACCCCAAACCGGTAGCACAAGACAGTCCTTCTATGTCAACTAGAAGCAAGAAGAAATTGTCATCAACTAATCCATCCATGTCAACTAGAAGCAAAAAGAAATTAATAGCTTGATGTACTTGTCTATGGTTTCTAGTCATGTTACTACTTAACATCCACTTTTAGCTCTTGTAATGTTGAACTTGGTTGTGTTGAACTTGGATTCTGTACCACTACATGCATTGCTATATTCTGCACCATTATGTGAAATTAACTTTGTGCTCTTGGTGGTACTATGTTTACTCTGTTTAGTGTTTTACATCATATATTTTCAGTTGCAACTGTACAATTAACTTATTATACAGAATTTATATTTACAATATATTCTCATCATTTTCTTAAATTTTACATTGTTTACTCAGAATTTTATATTTAAAATATATTCTCAGATTTTTATATTTAGAATACAAATTTTAAAATATATTCTCACAATTTTATATTTCAAATATAAATTTTAAAATATATTCTCAGAATTTTATATTTAAAATATAAATTTTAAAATATATTCTCAAAATTTTATATTTAGAATATAAATTAACTTGTAATGTTCATTCTATATAATTATTACAACTATCATCATCTCACTATACATATGGCAATCTCCTGTCACGGATGGCAATGGCAATCGACGGTGCTATGCCATAGAGGAGCAAATGTCACAAGGGCAAATCCGTCCTTTCTCCAGTTCAAACAGAGGCTAACAACCAAACTGCTATCGTTAGTGGTATGCTATAGAGATTCAGCAAAATAGATGGCATATTGTAGAACTTGACAAACTCAATGGCATATCGTTGAAAGGTGACAAAGACAGTGGCCGCTTCTTACCACCCCAATAGCGTCTGAACCAAATGTATGCATTTCAATTAAATTGAAGTTCGCCGGAATATTTTAAAATATCTCGCAAACAGGCAAATCATTAACTGGATTTAAATTTGAATTACAGGGTATAAAATTTTGCTCTAAAAATTAATTTAAAACTCGACAAAAAGTGAGGCATTTTCTTTTTCCTCTCTTTTCCTCCCTTTTTCTCCTGTCTTTTCTTTTTTCTTTTCAAATTGGACCGCAACCCAATTCCCTCTCTCCTCCTGGCCTGCCTTCCGCGTTGCCCCCTTCCTCTCCTTCTCCTCATGGGCCGGCCAGCCACCTCAGCCCAACTCCTCCTCTCCTTCCGCGTGCCCGTGCGCCCTCCTCTCCGGCTGGGTCGTCTCAGCCTAGCTCCCGCGTTACACTGCCAAAGTTCGCCTGTCCTCCCTCCTATTCCTTCTCCTCGACCCGAGCCGAGCCCAGCGTGCCGCCATGGCCGAGCCGGCCCCTCCCACCACAACCGCCACCGCCTGCCCTGCCCGCGTCACCGACGCGGTCTCTAGCTGCTGTCCCTGCCCTAGCCACCGCCACGCCCCATAAATCCCTTGCACCCGCGCACCGCCGCTACTTTTCCTCCCCCGCACTCAACGCCGCCACGCCTAAAGCCGCCGCTGCATTCGATCTTGCCGTCCGCCACCGGATCCCCTTGCCGTCGGCCGTCCCCCCTGTCTCGCCTCCTTGCCAAGTTGCCGACGCCCTCAACGCCGTCGGTGAGCGCCCCAATCCCTTCCAATCCTCTCGCGTCCCCTCCGAAGTCACCGCCGTCGTCCCTCCATTCAACGTCGCCATCTCCTCGCCTTCCCCGCGCCATCGCCGCCGACGCTCGCCAACTCCTCCACAGCCGCTGCCCGCTGTGGCTGTCCCGGGCGCCGACGCTGCCGACTCCTCCCAAGCCCATTGCCACCGCGCCCCTCCTCGTTGCACTGCCTTCACGCCATCACCCGCTGGCCGCACTGCCCCCACCGCGGTTGCCGCCCGCCGTCACCGCCATTTGTCCCCCCGCTGTCACAGTCGTGCCTCTCAGCCGTCATCGTGCTCCGCCAACCTCGCCGCCGAGCGCCGCTGGCGCCGTCGCGCTGGTCGATGCCGCCGGACACTGCTAGACGAGCCATCCCTTCTCTCTCCCCTATTCCCTCTCACTGCCACACAGGCCCCACATGTCAGCTTGGCTGGCCATCCCCTCTTCCTCATGTGGGCCCCGCTTGTCAATCCCTCTCTCCCTCCCTCTCATCGACAGGTGGACCCCACCAATCGGTGCCACCTCTCTCCTCCCGCTAACGCTAGCCTCGCTTTAATTGTGCAATAATTCATTAAGGTTTTTCTGTTTAGTTTAAAAACATAGTTAAACTTCTAAAATTCATAACTAATTCATCCGGTCTCCGTTTAAGTCCATTCAAATTTCATTAAATTCATAAAATTACCAAGAATCCATTAAAAAAAACTTTCTTGTGTTGTTTCAGTAGAGTTTGTGCCTATTCTATTTTTTTGTGCTTTGTCGCTTAGATTCGGAGCCCGTTGACGCATTGATTTACTTCAAAATCATCGTCGAAGTACCCTAGGGAGCAGAACAAGGCAAGTGGCATTCATCTTTGACCATATTGATTATATTATTGCAAAATCACTGCTTTATTTATTCAAACTTGCATTGTTTTAATTAAAGTATTTATTGAATTTATTTTACGGGTAACCTATTATTTTGCCATTGTTTATCCTTCATTATTTATGTTACACTAGGGGTAAATTGAGTAGAGTTAGGCCTAGGATATGCTTAGCTTTGCTTAGAACTAGTAGCTCATGGGATCACAATTAATCATTTCTAGTTCTGAATAGTTGATGATGATCATTTAATACACAGTGCGGGTAAATGCCAACTAATATATTGATAATAGTGGGCTGTGGGTGCATGCTTTTTAGATTCGCACCCATGGCAATTAAGGACCGGTTCGCAGGAAACCCTAGAAGTTAGTTTAGTGCTAACCACAAGCTAGTATTGGCAACAGTGGGATTTGAAGTGTAATTACGGACTATTCGACGTACACAGGCTAGGGTGAGTGTGATGGAGTATAGATGGACCCTGCCATAGTCTATGTTTCTTCCGGATTCATCTAGGCACAAGAGGGCGCTGCCCGCCTTTGTTGAAAGGAGGGAGCGAAACATGTAGTGGTGCGATGGGTCCTATCACGGGTCCTTTCCGGTATGCCATGGTGGTATGTCGGCGCACGTTCAAGTGTAGTGGAACTGTGTCTTGTCAGTACAGTAGTACACCTCTGATCAGAGTAAACCTATTCGAATAGTCATGCCCATGGTTAAGGGCGAAGTACCAGATTCACTATGATTAATCGAACCATTAATTACCTAAGTAAACTTGTATTGGTTTGGGACTACTGCAATGTGATGTAACGTTGAGTAGTAGTTGGGCCTGTTGTAACATGGTGTAACGTTGGACAGTGATGTGGTACTTTCAAATGTTATTTATTTATTTATGCTAATCTATTAAAATCTCTGTTATTTATTAAATGCTACTTTATGCAATTAACCTTAGCCTATTCCTTGTGATCCATCGCATCATTTATACTCCTATTCCATGCTACTTGTTGATTACGGTGGTTTCTACTCAGCCTTGCATAATTTCCCACTCAAGAATTACAGGTTGAATCAGATGGAGGTGACTCTTAGGAGTGAGCTGTCCACCATCTAGCCGTTGCCTGTGGACTAGAGCCGTCCTACGCTGGAGCTAGTCTACGTTATCTTTCCGCTGCTTTTCATTAGTTCAAATGTTATTTTCAGTTGTTTCTAAGAACGATGGTTATGTAATTAATATTGTTTTTTTTACCCTGGCTGGTCCTAAACAGGGATTTTAACACACATTTATGTTTAGAAATTCATGTGAAGAATTTCTGGGCGTGACATAAACGGATGCCATATTTGGCTAGGTTCCCTACCTTATAACCTTGATCCCTGGTACATAAGGTGAGCAATGACCAGAGCTAGAGGGTAGGGCTGAAAACGGAGCGAATACGAACGGATAATACACGTACCGTATTTGTTTCCATATTTTTAGGCGGATACGGAAACGGATATGAATATCTCGGATACGGAAACAAATATGAATTATCTTGAATACGAATAAGGATCGGATGTAGTCGAACACGAATACGAAAACAAATATTTCTCGGAACATACAAACTAGTCAAACCGTTCGTAAAGACAAATATCACCACATATATATAGCTAACTTAATCGAGATAGTGGTCATTTTAGGCCTCATCGATTAAACACGTTACGTTTAGTTTCATGGGTAACAGATAAGTGACATAAGGCCACCCCATAGCATATAATGAGTTCAACAAATACTAATAGTCTAATAGCACAAAAGCAATTTGTAGTAAATTGATTGATGCCTTGATGGGCCAGACCTGGAATCAAGCGGGCTGAACTGATTTTAGGTGTTCGCGGATATCTGCTCATTACAATCTGCGGATATCCGTCGGAATATCCGTATCCGTCGGAAACTGTCATACTGTATTCATATTTGTATCTGAAGAAAATTATCCGTATTCGTATCCGTATTCGAATTATTCGGGAAATATCCGCTCCGAGCTACCTCCGTATCCATTTTTTTTCTGAAGCGAACGGAAACTATCCGCTCCGTTTTAAGCCCTACTAGAGGGTGGTTCTGGTCCACAAAAATCCTAGCTTAATTTTTGTGTATATATAATAAATATAAGAGAAAAATATTATTTATTAATATATGCAAAATGCACTTTTGATCAATTTTATATTTCTGTGTTATATATCTTGTATGTTATATTTGTGACAATTAAAAAATTACGCAAGTTAGGCACGAGACCCTCAAGGGCACAACATTTAGCACCCTCAATACAATCTAGTTAGATATTACCTCACATCGAGGGATTGAACCTATGCCAGTAAAAACATCAATACATGTAGTGTCTATTCATTACAGTGTTGACATGCTCATGGATAATTTTTAGTTATGGCTTTTCTCACACAGGTGAGAGCAAAGCCATCATAATGTGGTTTGAAGTATGATATTCAATATAGCAACAATTAAAGGGGACAAAAACAAAGCTATATAAAGTATTGGCTTTATTAGTTTCCATCTTGGACTTTAACTAGATAATTGTAAGTATGCAAGCTAACAAAGACATGCATATACACTTTATTAGACCCAACCTAAGACATGCATATTAAAAAGAAAACATTGATTCCTTCTATGGATAGAGCTCAATGATCGATAGAAACCCCAAAACTGGCCTTGTCTTGTACTGAGTAAATCCTGCATCGATGAATATCTTATGCCATTCATGCTTATCACGTTCCTTGCCTGATGTTATCACCATCATCAATAAATCAAACGAAACTTGAGCTTCAAACATGGATTTCAAAGATGATCCAACCACTATGTCTATGATGATAACTTTTCCTCCTGATTTCTGAGAATAAATAGCATTTCTACATTGTTTTAAGATTTTCACACAATCCTCATCATTCCAATCATGTAGAATATACTGCATGAATAGTTGGTGAATTGGAATTAGTCAACAATAAATTTGATATGATACAATAGTAATGCATATAGGTAAATGGAATTTCCCCCTAATTTCCCTAATTTTAGGTCTTAGATTGTACCTTGAGCAACACTGCATCAGTCGGAGGGATTTGTTCCATCATGTTACCTGCAATGTACTCAACAATTCCATCCACCGTGATAGTATCTATAACATTTGGAAGGCCCAATACTGAGCATTTAATATGTGGGAAAGCCTTAGCAATGGCCCTTGCTGATGTGCCAGTACCACCACCAACATCAACCAATGAGCTAATCCCATCAAACACCTCACCACATTTGTTAATAATATAATCAATTGCAAGACGACTATCAGAACCCATGCCAGCATTGAACACCTCATTCATGTTAGCATCACGAGCCATAACACCCCATAAGTCTGTGCCATGGGCAGCCCTAAATGGCATCTCTATGGCCACCTCTTTGTCCTCAGTCATGAACCACTCCGATAGATGCATTGCTGCTGACACATGGTACTTGGTGGTTTGGGAGAGCACAAATGGAAAGAGGCTTCCATGCCCACTGATGCTATTGTCCACGAGGAGACGAGACAATGGCGTAAGGCGGTACATGCATGTGACCTTCTGAGTTATCTCTTCCTCAGTAGTTGACATGTCAAGAGAGAAAATACCTACCGCAGTAAGAAATCTCATGAGACGAGGCAGGTGAGGCTTTCTGCTTTCAGGCACTGGGATGGAGCTGACCAGTTCTGATAGTGAGGCAGCACCACCGCAACGATGAATGGTGTTGGGGATACCGAGCTTGACAGCACACTCAAGCGCCGTGGCCTTGAGGTAGCTAAAGGTAAGATCCAAAGCTCTGTATGTGCTTGCAGAAACTCTGAGTTGAAGGAGGAGGCTTCCATGGGTGTGGTCGGTTGAACCTTCTCCATGGAAATTGCTAACAAAGATGATTTTTTTTTGTGTAGTTGTTATGATGAGAAGGAATTGATTTATAGCATTGAACTTGATGAACACAAGGTCATTGTTGCCTCATTCCATGCATAGGAATTAATGCTGTGGTCCACTATCTAGTATGCCACCTGTCATCATTATTAGTTATGCAACCCTCCACTAGCTGGTATGCCAACTGTCACCATTAATTTCACCAGCTATTCACTATATGGCATGCCACTTGTCACCATTAATTTCGCCATGCAACCTTTTGCTAGTTGGTATGCCACCTATCACTATTAATTTCACCAACACTCCGTTGAATGGTATGCCACCTGTCACCACTAATTTCGCCATGCAACACTCCACTAGATGCTATGCCACCTGTCACCACTGTTCGCTATGCAACCCTACAATATATGGTATGCCACCTGTCACCATTAACTTTGCCATGCAACCCTCTAATAGATACTATGCCACATGTCACCATTGTTCGCTATGCAACCCTCCACTAGATGGTATGCCACCTGTCACCACTAATTTCACTAACTCTTCACTATATGGTATGCCACTTGTCACTATTAATTTTGCCATGCAACCCTCTAATAGTTGGTATGCCACCTATCACCATTAATCTCACCAACCCTTCACTGAATGGTGCGCCACCTGTCACCATTAATTCACCATACAACCCTCCACCAGATCATACACCACCTATCATCAGTAACTTCACCATGCAACCGTCCAATAGATGGTACGCCACCTATCATCGTTAACTTCACCATGCAATGGTATACCACCTATCACCATTAACTTCACCATGCAACCCTCCATTAGATGATATACTACCTATCACCATTAGTTTCACCATGCAAGGCCTTCACTAGTTGATATGCCACCTATCACCATTAATTTAATCGACCATCTATTATATAGTATGTCACATATCACCATTAATATCACCGTGCAACCCTTCACTGGATTCATGCGACATGTCACCATTAATTTCACTAACCCTCCACTATAAAATCTACAAACTAATGGTCCTAACCAATAAATAGATCAAATGATAAAAGTAATACACCCTATAAATTAATATTTATATAACATGTTTTTACCTTTCTAGTCTTAATACAAGTAAAAATGCAATGACTGAATTCATAAGGCAATATGTATGCAAATGAATTACTAAGTAGAACAAATAAGGCAACTATAACACAACAACCCCCAAAATCTGCATAAATGGGTTAACTTGGGGTACCATGATTGGAGTGAATTGGGTGCATAAGCTGGTGCAAACCTATGTAAGGCCCTATTTGTGGAGTTTCTAACAGCTGTAGCTTTTCATAAAATCATCTCCTGCTACTAGAAGCTCAGTCAAACAACACTCCCATTTTGAGAACATGCTTATGTAAAATCTAAACAACGAACTAGGATTGAAAAACTGGGTTTACCATGTTTCCTAGATTTTTGCCATCTAGCTTGTTACCAGCTACTTCTCGGAACCTGAAGCTCAACTAAACATGACATAAACTCTCCTTGTGAGACTAATTCTACCAAATAGACACTTGGCCCTAAAGGGGCTAAATCGAAACAAGAACACTCACATGGGTTGAACGAGACTACTAATAGGAAGGGATATTACATGAATACTTCTAGGAATATATAGGACTTATTGACCCTCTCGATTGTTTATTGTATTTGAGAGCAACTTGAATCAGTGATATATTATTTTGGACTAGTAATGTGCTCGTGCTAATGGTACATTGATATTTAGTATGTCAGACTATCACAACAACAAATTCACCTGCAATATTACAAGTGATATAGTAGCCAAAGATAACTACTAAACCGACATTACACAACAAAAGTTGCAACCAACCTCTTATAACACAAAAAGTTTAGAAGAAGGTCATCAATATTATCTTCAAATGCACATAACTATTATTAAAAATTTCATCATTGTTATACTATTGCATTTCATCAAACTTACTTGAAAAAACATCTCACCTTGTGGGATACCTATACCGGGGGTATCTAGAGACTACACGAATACGTAAGGTCAATGGGGTACCGAATAGGAAGGAGAATATATCTATATGGTATCGGCTAGGAGTCTGGTACATACCGGATTGCATGCCGAGTACTTCGGACCCGAGCCGTAACCGAATTAGGATAGATCTTAGTCTTGCTAGATTAGGACTCTGTCATATCTGTAACCCTTCCGCCACTATATAAGGGGTACGGGGTGCCCCCTTGAGGGCAACAGAGATTTCTCTACGCAATACAATCGCCAAGTAGGAGTAAGGTATTATCTCACCACGTCGAGAGCCTAAACCATCTTAACCATCGAATTTCGATCCCGATAGCCACCCTGTAAGTTTATTGTCGACACCAATCGTCGACAGTTGGCGCGCTAGGTAGGGGGTGCGCTATCTTTTCTTTTTCGAACTAAAGCTCTTTTCAGTGAAGTTCGATGGACTTCAACTCGGACATCATGAAGAGGAAGTTCCCGCCGGGCTCGACCTTCAAGTTCGGCGGTATTAGGCTTCATACCGACCAGTTCGGTGCATTGTCGTACACCGAGTCGAGCTCCTCCGACTCCGACGAAGAGGTTTGTCGGTTCCAGCCCAACGAGAAGGCATTAGGTCAGACCCAGATCCAATCTGGGTCACACGACACTGAGATGCTCTCCCCCGGGACGTACCGACAGGCAAGTCAAGGCGCGACTACGATGGAGGTTGAGACCAATCTCGAGGTGGCGCCGACTCCTTTAGCCGATGCTTCTGAGACTTGTAGCAGCACCGAAAGCTTCATGCCGCCCCCGAGAGGTCTTTGCTGTTGGCAAGCCGGTGTCACCTTCTTCTATAGCCAATCGGCGAGAGGAGGAGGCGGCCCGACTAGCAGAAGAGCGCCAACTCGAGGAGGAATGGGAACGCCAGGAGCACGAGGAAAAGGAACGACATGCGACACAATCTCACGCCGCGCTACGACTCCAATCTCGGAAGATGCAGCGCGATCTGCTCCAAACCCAAGTTGACGGGCATGACGTCTTCAAGATGCCCCTGCAGAATGTCCGTGCGGCCGCCGATCTACTCGGTGACATCATCCAGTAGCTCCCACAGCCAGATCTACCTGTGGTGGAAATCATAAACAAGGTCAAGGCCATGGTGACTACTGCTGTGATCCAGCACTCCCTCCAGTGCATGACAGGTACCCCAGCCGCTTGTTCGGAGGCTCAGTCATCCAGATCTCCTAGGTCTCGGGCGAACGTCTCCTGACAACCGACTGGGTCCCGGCCACATAGCGAAAGCATATCGCGCTGGCACTCTCCTGACTCGACGCGAAAGAGAGACACCGTTGAAAGGCAACGCTGCATCCACGATGAGATTCGCCGACTGGATCGGCAACGCCAAGAGCTCAGGGCTGAGAAGCGACGCCTCAATCAAGAGGACTCCGCCGACCTCCGTCGCACGCTCGAACACCAACGCCGCACCCACCGGGAGGACCGTCGCCGCGATCAGGACCACCAATGTCATGGTCAGGCGTCTAAGCATCGGTCACCCGAGAGCTCTAACACTGACATGATGGATGGTGTCTCGGCCTTCACCAAGAACTTAAATCAGTTGACTTGGCCGACTGGTTTCAAGCCCATTGGCATTAACAAGTTCGACGGCTCCACCGACCCGAAAGCATGGCTCACGGTATACTTCATGGCCATCTAGGCCGCACGAGGCGACGCCAAAGCCATGGCCAACTATGTGCCGGTTGCCTTGGATGATTCGGGGCTTCCCAAACAGTCCATTGACTCATGGGCAGAGTTTTGTGACCGGTTCATCACCAATTTCCAGGGCACATATGGAAGGCCAAGGACGAAGTATGATCTGTACCAAGTCCAATAGAGGAAACGCGAATCCCTGTGGGCCTACATCAAACGGTTCTTAGAGGTCCACAATTCCATCCTGGACATAAAAGATGGCGTGGTCATCGCCGCATTCTGGAAAGGAGTACGCAATGAGCCATTCATCGCCAAATTCACTAGGAAAGAGCCGACTACTGTCAAAGATCTCTTCGACATGACTAACTCCTACACAGCGGCCACCGATGCGATGTCCACCTCACGGGGAGATAAGCACGACGAGAAAGTACAACCATCTGGCAAAGGAAAGGAAAAGGAGCACAAGAAGGACTCAGACTCACGGAAACGCAAGCCCGAGGAGCTGGTCGTCGTCGTAGATCGACAGCCGATCCAGTGCCCTAGGATGTCTGACTATACAAAGTCATGAATAGCATGTGCCCCTACCACCTGAAGTCCTCCCACCTGGCCAAAGATTGTTTTGTCATGCGTCACTACGCAGAGCAGTTAGCCAAAGGCCAGTCGGGGGCCACCGGGCCAAGCAATACGAAGCCCGCCGACAAGAAAGACGACAACTTCCAGGATCCACAAGCCAAGCTAAACCACATCTTCGGTGGCCCGCTCGTATACGAGTCCAAGCAGAAGCAAAAGCTCGCCTCAAGGGAGATAAACACCACAACGGTGGACGTTCCCCAGTACCTACGATGGTCAGAAGTTCCGATCATGTTTGATCGCTCGGATCATTCTGACCGATTGGCCCACCCGGGGCGGTACCCACTAGTGCTAGCCCCAGTCGTCACAAGCGTCAAGTTGAAGCGCATGCTCATCGACGGAGGAAGCGCTCTCAACATCCTCTTCGCCAAGACGCTCGACGACATGAAAATCCTGAGGTTGGAGCTACGCCCGAGTAATGCGCCTTTCCATGGGGCCATTCCTGGGCTGTTGGCAACACCACTCGGGCATATCACTCTTCCGGTAACCTTTAGAGACAAGGATAACTACCGGACGGAGAATATCTGCTTTGAAGTTGCAGACTTCGAGACGGCGTACCATGCCATTATTGGCATGCCCGCACTGGCGAAGTTCATGGCGATCCTGCACTACACCTACCTCATGGTCAAGATGCCCGGACCACATGGCGTCATCACCCTGCGCAGCGACATCAAGCAGGCCTTCAGCTGCGAAGCAGAAATCTGTGAAATCTCACAACAGGTTGAAGAGCAGGCCGGATGGGAGCTGATACGCGAAGCCTCGACTCACAAGATGGAGGACGACGATCTACTGTCCAAAAAGACGGCAAAAATCACCTCCAACGAGAAGAGGCAGATCGCCCTCGACCCCGCAGCCTCGACTAAATTAATGTTCATAGGAACTCAGTTAGACTCTAAATAGGAAGTCATGCTCGTCACTTTCCTCCGAAATAAAAAGATATTTTTCTTGGAAACCGTCTGATATGTCGGGGGTCCCTAGGGAAGTGATTGAGCACTCTTTGAATGTAAAAGACGACGCTAAGGCGGTTAAGCAGTGCCTTTGCCGCTTCGCACAAGACAGAAAAGACGTGATTAACGAGGAGTTGACCAAACTGCTCGCGACCGGCTTCATCAAAGAAGTCAAATATCCCGACTGGTTGGCTAACCCTGTCTTAGTCAAAAAGAAGAACAACAAATGGCAAATGTGTGTGGATTACACGGACCTTAACAAGGCATGCCCTGAGGATCCGTTTGGTCTACTGCGCATCGACCAAGTCATAGACTCAACGGCTGGTTGTGCATTACTTAGCTTCCTCAATTGCTACTTAGGCTATCATCAGATCAGCCTAAGACAATCCGGTCAGATGAGAACCGCCTTCATCACACCATTCGGGGCGTACTACAACGAGTCCACGGTAGACATGGCTAGGGAAGAGGACCTCAATAGGCTGGAAGAAGCCAAGGATATCGCGACTATCCAGTCGGCACGCTACCTACAAGGACTCCACCGATACCACAACAGGAATGTTCGCGGGCGGGCATTCCAAGTCGGCGACCTGGTCTTACGCAAAGTACAGACCATAAAGGACCAACACAAGCTCTCTCCAATCTGGGAAGGGCCAAACATCATAGCCGTGGTCAGTCGGCCGGGCTCATACTGACTGAGGATGGAAGACGGAAGGCTGCTAGAGAACTCATGGAACATCGAACAACTATGTCCCTTCCGCACATAGTCATTTTTTTGTATTTTTCTTGTTTACCTTTGACTACCCTCGCCGAGTGGTCCCCACTCGGAAGACTAGTCGGTGGCTACAATGTACTCTCCCTCTTGGTTCTTTTTAATAAAATCTGCTTCCAACAAGCTCTTTAATTTTTGGTTAAATTGAAGTTTGGATGCGGTTGTACATTCGCTCGGGTCCCGAGTATGTTGAGGGCAACCATGATGAGTAAGTTGTAAGGGCCCTAAGTACGTTGATGGCAACCATGATGAGCCGGTCCCAAGCCAGCTCAGCTTCCTGAGCCCTGGCCTCGGCAGCCTCCACCATGGATTTCGCCCGGGACTGTGCCTCTGCTAGTAGCGTACAAGTCAGTAAACGTACGGTGAGGGGTAATGAAGGACGGGGTAAAAAATAACTTACCCACAAGCTTGGCGACGACAGTATTCTTAGCCTTCTTGAGCCGAGTGCATTCGGCTTCTAGCACAGCCTTTGAGGCCGACAGCTGGGAGCGCTCGGCTTCAAGCTTGGTCTTCACCGCTAGCAGCTTGGTGCACTCGGCTTGCAGCCCAGTGTTCGCCTTCTTCAGCTCCCCCAAGACTGTGTCTTGATCTGGCAAAAGAGGATAACCTTCAGTTACGTAGTGAAGATAACAACCAAAGTCAGAATGTCGCACCTTTGATCCGGGCGTGACTCGATACTTTTTCCACGCGAAGGTCAGCTATCTCACCTTGCAGGCGGATTTCCAAAGCCTTTGCGTGTTCCAGTATCTCGTCCAGGATCTCGTCATGATCCTGACACAACGTGTCTATATTCCCCAGCTGCGGGTCAATCGAGCGAAGGGCCTCCAACTTTGCCTTAAAGCGTGCCTCGATTTCCTAAACAGTGTGACGTGAGCTAATGGGATCGCACACTTAAGGTAACAATCGAAGAGCATACCTTCATGAGCTTGACCGACTTCTTGATGTATCACTCGATCTTGGCGATGTCCTTGGAGTCGTCCGACAAGTCAACCTTGACCTGCTCGGCGTGGCTCTCTCGGGCCCTCGGTGGGAGCACTACCGAGGCCGTTGTGACGACCGGTGGAACGGACACCCTAGCACTTGGCCCCGTAGCGCCTGTGGCTGGGAGCTCTACGGCGATGTCCGGCTCCATAGTCAGCGATGGGGCAGCGACCGGGACGATCGCCAGGGTCGCTTCGGTGGTTGGCCCTGTAATAGGGTTAGCTGGCGAAGCACAGGCCGAGCTCGGGGCAGCTAGAACAATGGCCGTTGGTGGACCCGGGGGCTGAACGTCCCCCGAGTCGGCCGGTGCGGCAGGATCAATGTTGCTCGATCTCCTGAAGAAGCCAGGTGATATGATTTCGGTAAGCATACGAATCCTAGTCGGATCACGGCATAAAAGCCAAGTCGTGTTACCTCGGTCCCGTCTTGAAGGTGAGTCTCCTCAATCGCCTCAAAGGATGTGGGCTTGGAGAGCGAGCTAGGGTTAGAGCGTCGTCATCCTCTGGCGCCCCGGTGAGCTCGGCGTCTGGATCGAACGCCATTCTCTTGGCGGCCGGTCATCAACCGAAGCTTTCGCCCCCCTTTTGAGCACAAGCAAAGCCCGGCCTAGGGGGTAGGACAGGAATTGATGGCGGTCCTGCAAAGATTACATAAGTCGAGTTATGACGAATTAGGGTAAACACTCGAGAAGTGGGAAGCAAACCTTCCAGAAGAGACAAAGGACTCACCGGAGGGGAGCATTCCTAGCGTGGAATGGCGATGGGAAGCCGGAAGGGATAGCCGGAATAGTGGTGTTTGGGGGCGAACAGTCGTCGGGCTCTAGCCTGGATGGCCTCCCACTGCAGCACCTTCGCCGACTCCCGAGTCGAGTCGTCGCTCCCAGTATAATCAAAGGCAAATCGGACCCGGTCCTTGAGAGGCTGGATTCAGCGCCGGATAAAGGGACGGGTTACCCAAACTCCGGTTAGGCCGACAGTTTTTAAGTTCTCAATCAGATTGAGCGACGAGTTCACCTGCGGCATCTCCTCGGTCGTCAGGACTGACGACCAAACCTCCCTAGCTACGGGAGCATGGCCAACAAAGGGAAGAAGGGAGTCAGCTAGGTTAGAGCAATAAAACCATGCTGCATGCCAACCCTTAAGGGAGGTCTTCATAGGCAGGGAAAGCCAAGCTTTTTTAACCCCCTCACAAAGCTGAACGCCCGCGCCGCCCACCACTGATGGGTGATTCCGGTTGGGTGCGGAAGAGGTTGAAGAGAGGGGGGATTCCAAGGAAGGTCTTGCAAGTGTATACAAACACTGCGATCTGAAGAGTGGAATTGGGATTCAAGTGATGGAGTTCAATTCCATAAAAATCCGATAAACCTCGGAAAAAAGAAGACACCGGCAGCCCGAAACCCTACTCAAAGAATGGCTCGAATACTACTACTTCCCACGAGTCGGGGGTAGGGAATTCCTCAATGTGAGCACCGCGGTACCCGGCTACTTCCTTGCTTTGGATCAAGCCGGCTCCGGACAAGTTAGAGAGGTTCTGGTCAGAGATGATGGTGGACTGCCATGCGTGAAGCGGTAGCGTCTTCCCTGAATCCGCCGGGGAAGCCATTAGGGGCTTTCTTCGGTAGGCTGAAGGGGAAGGTGGGTGCGGTGAGCGGAGGAAAGGCTAGAGCTCTGGGCCTGGAGGCTAGGGTTTGGTGACCGCGGGAGTCACTGGAGCAAATTGGGGCTAAAGTGGTTAGCACGGCGGAGAAGAAGATGAATAGACGGAGTAACATGAGGCTTAAATGGGCTGCTAATGGGCCCAACGGCTAGAAAAATTCCATTACCAGGCTATGTATCGTTATGTTCCCATGCGAGTAGAGCGGGCCAAAATTTTCGGTGTTGGCATAACCGATACCATGCTATTTTTAAGGAACGTTGCGAGTTTTATGGGCGTGCCAGACGGTGATATGAAATTCGTAATTTCCTTCAAATTGGGAATCGACGGTATGCCAATGTTATGGGCCCATGGCCGCACTCGGGCAGACATCGGTCGATATCGCCCATGGCACTTAATTGCGCTTTTTAGCATGTGCCTAAACTTTGAGTAAACCCAAATATACTCGGTACTAACTACTCGGCTGTAACGGTTCAGCCGGTCGGTGCAACCTATCCCATGGGTAGAACATAGCCGAAGGCTGTATGTCTGGGGAAACACGACACACAATCATTTCCAAACCACTTGGGTCCGAAAGCACTTGATACAATGCTACTCGAGTCGGAGAGCTCGGAAATTTCGAGAAAACCTTCTGGGTAACAGTCCATATATGACTATGTTTAATTGTTACGTATTTAAGTATAGAGTCAGGGGCTACACCTATTAGGTGCATCTTCGATGCACCAAAACTTTTCTTCCAGTCGGAGCTCTCCACAGCCTCTATAATCATCACAGAGCACTCGGGATCACTCGGGAAGCACTCGGGGAGCGCCTGAAAAGCACTCGGATAGTGTCAAGCATGTAGCACAGGGATATGCCTGATGATCAACAATCTGCATGGATGACTTGCGTTGTTATGGACGACACCGGGGGCTGCTGTGGGATACCTATGCCGGGGGTATCTAGAGACTACATGAATACGTACGGTCAATGGGGTACCAAATAGGAAGGAGAATATATCTGTATGGTATCGTATAGGAGTCTGGTACGTACCGGATTGCATGTCAAGTACTTCAGACCCGAGCCGTAACCGAATTAGGATAGATATTAGTCTTATTAGATTAGGACTCTATCATATCCGTAACCCTTCCCCCACTATATAAGGGGTACGGGGTGCCCGCTTGAGGGCAACAGAGATTCCTCGACGCAATACAATCGCCAAGCAGGAGTAAGGTATTATCTCGCCACGTCGAGAGCCTGAACCTGGGTAAATCGTCTCCCTCTTCATCTTAACCATCGAATTTCGAGCCTGATAGCCACCCTATAAGTTTATTTCTGACACCAATCGTCAACACACCTTTTGGGCAACATGACAAGGCAACAATCACGATGAACAAAGGATTTTATATCATTGGAATATTAGCCATTGTCTCGACCTAATTCCATTTACTCCATCTCACTTGTTCACAATTGAGCACGTACACTTTAAGTAATTAGCGTTTTCAGCCACATCATAAATTCACATGAACAAAACATGATGTTATAATAAATCGACCCATTTAAAAGAACATCTTTTTAAGCTAAAAGAACACATTGTAAATGTTATAACCAACAATTGAATATTCATAGAAAAAACACTAAGACATTTTGCAAGAGCCCTTACATTTCGTCTAGCAGCATCGACACAACTTGTATATTCAAATTTTACTCAACTCATGTCTCCTACAATCATTCTCAAAATAAAATGCATCGAAAATTCTGGAAATAAACTTGCATAGGTCATCAAATCTGTTTGATCAAACCAAATTAGTATATAGAGTATTAGGTTAATTTGAAAAAAATGTTAGATATCCTAAAATTTTCTCAAGCGCAATCCTATAAAATAATATCCAAACAACTTTTTTTGACTAAGTATTTGAAGATCCTATTATGTAACAATACTTTGATAAAATGGCAGTCAACCACTGACCAATAGTGGTTATTGCGCCTTTGTAAAATCGAAATATGCTTGCGTCAACTACGGATGCTTCAATCAGCTAATGAGTTTTTTCTAAAAAAATGTAGTAAATTTTGGTACTAAAAGATTTACATAGTACAAACCTCCTCACATCGGCAGTAGTTATGCTCACTAAGTTTAGGGGTGGGCAATCAATTTTCTTTGTTTAATTGATTTAGTTTCTTTAGTTTAATCATAATTCCGCTTTTGTGAAATGCTAACCGAGGTAATTCCTAGAAAAATAAATATCAAGAAAAAATTGATGTGACCATGGTTCTCTTGATACAACAGTCGCTCACATCATAAGTCGATTGGAGCATATAAAGATTAAATATGCAGATGGGCCCCATTTTGGGTCCATGATTATTTGATGGAAAGCTCTCGGAGTTCTCTTTCCAATGGATCCAACCTTTTATCCAAATTCTATCTCCGTCGACCGCAATCTTAGAAACAATATGTTGCATCACTTGCAAAGGGCTATGAGCTTGTACCTTCATCTAGGACCCTGACCCAAGTGGGGTGCACCCCAACCTGGTGTAGCATAATCCTAGGGACTGCTTGGTCATCCTCCCTCCTCCTCAAATAGTTAGGTACGACTTCAAGGATTCTTGGGTTTTCTTTAAATTAAAGTTTAGCCAATGCTACTTTTCTAGGTAAAGCCGTGATCGGTTAGATCTTCATTTTCTCATTATGAAATCACATCTTATTATTTGTATTCAATTTCTACTTGCAATATCAGATGTCTTTAATCTTGTTCTTGCTTGTTGCTTCGATTTGCTCGTAGAAATAAGGACACTGGCAAGATCAACATGATGTGGACTAGGGTTCCCAATCTTCCGAAAGGTTCTGGCACACGTCGATCCGGCTTCTTGAGCCCCGCAATCGCATCACCACGTCTCCTCTGGTTACCACTGTGCCGGAACACAGATGGCCTCGCCGAGAAGGCTAATCCCTATTTGTGAATCGAAGAACACAAACAAGAACAAGAAAGAAAGCAACCAAAATTGCAGATGAATGATTACAGTCATGAGTTGGGGTCTTACAAACCGAACCGGCGGCGAAACTGTTCTTGACAGATTAATCTAAGGAAAACCCAATCCTGACCTAGGCGACGGCTACTGATATATAAAGGCTAGAGTCGTGCAAGACCCCCTGGACGCGTCCCTAATGGACTCGAACTCGATACATGGCCCAACAGGGCCCAAAGACAGCGACACAACACCGGATCAGATTCTGGACGCCAACTTGTTCGGTCGATTGCCGTTGATTCGAAAAGAATTTGGACATGGGACCAGATCCATTGGAAAGGTTATCTTCTTAGCTTTCCATGCAAATAAAGAACTCCCCAATTTGAGCACGTATGCGATCTGGGCGTCTGTTTTAGTGCAGACTGGTCGTGGACTCCGAACCGTGATCGAACTTGAATTGGTTTGGGCCTCCACCTTGACTTGGACGTCTTTCATGATCCTCTTCATGATTCCTAATCATAATACAATCATTAGGTAGCAATCTATTCTCCAAATCATAGAAAAAAGAACATAGGAACGAGCTCACCTGTAAATGTAATTGTCGCGCGCGAACTCTAGTGATTGGACCTTGAATATCCAATGTAGGTGTATTATGTGCATTGGAAGGAGTGAGGTCCTCATCATCTTCCCCCTCTTGAATTGAAGTCGTCCTCGACTCAAACGCATCCTCCTCTCCCAAGTAAGGCTTCAAATCTGAAATATTAAAGATAGGACTAACCCCGAAATCGGGAGGCAACTCAAGTTTATATGCGTTATCATTGATCTTCTCAATTATTTTAAAAGGACCATTAGCCCTGGGCATTAACTTTGACTTTCTCAAATCTGGAAAACGCTCCTTTCTCAAGTGCAACCACACTAAATCACCTACTTCAAGTTTTACTTCCCGTCTTCCCTTGCTACCAGCAACTATATCACTTTTCAGTCATCCTTTCAATGTTGTGCTTAGTCGTTTTATGCATTTTCAAAATAAATTCAGCACGGTCTTTAGCAGAACTATGAATTCTCTCACTAGTAGGCAAAGGTAAAATATCAATAGGAGCACGAGGGTTGAAACCATATACAACCTGGAACGGACTTACCTTAGTAGTTGAATGTGTTGCCCGATTGTATACAAACTCCACATGAGGCAAACATTCTTCCCATATTCTTATTTAATACAGCCTGCAACATGGTACCCAAAGTACGGTTCACCACCTTTGTCTGTCCATCAGTTTGTGGAAGTAGTAGAAAACAATAACTTTGTACCCAGCTTGTTCCACAGAGTACGCCAAAAATGACTCAAAAATTTTGCATCACGATCTGAAACAATAGTAGAAGGCATGCCATGCAAACGTACAATCTCTTTGAAAAAGAGGTTAGCAATATGAACAACATCATCACTCTTATGACATGGTATAAAATGAGCCATCTTAGAAAAGCGATCCACTACAACAAAAATACTATCCCTCCCCCTCTTAGTCCTAGGCAATACCAATACGAAATCCATAGAAATATCCGCCCAAGGAATAGAAGGTACAGGAAGTGGCATATACAAACTATGTGGATTCAAACGAGACTTAGCCTTTTGGCATATAGCACAGCGACCAACGAAACGCTCAACATCTCTCCTCATCTTTGGCCAAAAGAAATGAGCAGCCAAAACATCCTCCGTCTTCTTAGCACCAAAGTGTCCCATCAATCCTCCTCCATGCGTCTCCTGTAACAACAAAAGACAAACAGAACCAACTAGAATGCATAGACTGTTAGCTCTAAACACAAAACCATCATTGATCACAAACTTGTTCCATGTACACAACTCTTTACAATTTAGCATCACATCGTGAAAATCAGGATCAAGTGCATATTGATTTTTAATTGATTCAAGTCCAAAAATCCGACAATCAAGTTGGGACAACATAATATATCGTCTAGACAAAGCATCAGCTATCACATTATCCTTTCCTTCTTATGTTTGATAATATAAGGAAAAGATTCAATAAATTCTACCCATTTAGCATGTCTACGATTAAGATTATTTTGAGAGCAAAGATACTTAAGCGATTCATGATCAGAATGTATTACAAATTCCTTTGGCCACAAGTAATGACGCCACGTCTCTAAATAACGTACAAGAGCATACAAATCTTTATCATACGTAGAATAATTAAGAATAGGCCCATGCAATTTCTCACTAAAGTAAGCAACAGGTTTACCTTCTTGCATCAAAACACCACCAATGCCAACTTCGCTAGCATCACATTCTAGTTCAAAAGTCTTACCAAAATTTGGAAGTTGCAACAATAGTGCATGAGTAAGCTTTTCCTTCAAAGCAGAGAAGGATTCCTCTTGTGTTTTCCCCACTTGAACACCACACCTTTCTTCGTCAACTCATGCAATGGTACCGCAATAGTGCTGAAATCTTTGACGAAGCGGCGATAGAAACCTGAAAGACCAAGAAAACTTCTCACCTGCGTGATGGTTTGTGGCATCGGCCAGCTCGCAATGGCTTTAATTTTTGTCCCATCCACCTCGATTCCCTGTGGAGTAACAACATAGCCAAGAAAAGAAACTCTATCGGTGCAAAAGATGCACTTCTCAAGGTTAGCAAACAAATGTGCATCTCGCAAAGCATCAAAAACAGCACGTATGTGCTCCATATGTTCATCAAAAGACTTGCTGAAAATCAGTATGTCATCAAAATAAACCACCACAAAACGTCCAATAAAAGCCCTCAAAACCTCATTCATCAAACGCATGAAAGTACTAGGTGCATTAGTTAAACCGAAAGGCATTACTAACCTTTCATACAATCCAAATTTAGTTTTAAAAGCTGTTTTCCATTCATCTCCAAGTTTCATCCTTATTTGGTGGTATCCACTACACAAGTCAATTTTTGTGAAAATTATAGAGCCATACAATTCATCAAGCATGTCGTCTAACCTAGGGAAAGGATGGCGATACCGAATGGTAATATTATTAATGGCTCAACAATCCACAGACATACGCCAAGATCCATCCTTCTTAGGAACCAAAATCACAGGAACTGCACAAGGGCTAAGACTTTCTCGTACATACCCGCGGTCCAAAAGATCTTGGACTTGTCGCTGAATTTCCTTAGTCTCCTCGGGATTGGTTCGATAAGTAGCACGGTTTGGCAAGGTTGCTCCTGGAATTAAATCAATTTGATGCTCTATCCCTCTCATAGGTGGCAACCCAGGAGGTATCTCAGCTGGAAAAATGTCCTCATACTCCTGCAAAACGTTAGTGACCGCAGGAGGCAAAGAACTAGCAATATCATCAAGTGAGAACAAGGTTTGTTTGCAAATCAAAGCATAACATAATTCATTTTCAGAAATTTCAGCAAGATCACATTTTGTTGCAAGCATAACACCACCCTTCAATCTAATTCCCTCAGCCTTAGAACTAGGTGAAGACTTATCCTTTTTAGGTGGGAAAATAGACTTAGAAACATGGTGATTTTCAGACTCCTCATTTTCAAACTAGCAGCACGTTCTTTATCAGCTTCTACAATTTCAGCAGGGGTCAAAGGTAGCAAAGTAATTTTCTTTCCATTATGCACAAAAGAATATTTATTACTTCTACCATGGTGTGTAGCATCATTATCATGTTCCCAAGGTCGACCCAACAAAAGAGAACAAGCTTGCATAGGAACCACATCACAATCAATAGAATCAGCATACGAACCAATGGAAAACGAAACCCGACAAACCTGTGTTACCTTAGCTCTTCCAGAATCGTTTAACCACTGAATATAGTAAGGTTGTGAATGTGGGCGTGTGGCCAAGCCAAGCTTCTTGACCAAATCAGAGCTCACCAAATTGTTGCAGCTTCCTCCATCAATGTTCACACGTGCACGACGGTTGTTGATGACAAAGAAAATCTGGAACAAATTGTGGCGTTGCAACCTCTCAGGTTGTTGTACCTAAGTGCTGAGAACCCGTTGTACAATGATGGTTTGGTATGCCGTCATCTCCTCACGGCCATACACTGCATCATCCTCAACCTCTTCTTCTTCTTCGTCTTCAATGTCAGAAGTACTGACGTAACCATCTTCTGTAGCGACATAAGCCCGTTGACTAGGGCAATCCTTTTGCACATGGCCAAACCTTTGGCAGCGGTGGCACTGAATTTTTGTATTGCGTCCCGTCGAAGCAACGGATGAGGCACTCTTGGTGGGTACCTGCGAGGAACTTTTACCTGAATCAGCGGGTCGTGGCAAAGGTGGTTTTGGCGCTGTAGAAACACCGGATGCAACAGGTCGCTTTTTTGCAGTTGGAGGTTCTCGGGAAGAGGTGGCCTTGATCATCCCCGAAGGTGGAGTCGTGCACGGAGAGTACGTAGTTGCCTTGCTCTTATTCTGCTGCTCACGCCCCTGCAATTCCTTTTCTGCAAGCATGGCAAATTGAAACAATTGGTTGACAGTGTTAAATTCCTTATAATCCACTATGTCCTGGATATCACGTCTCAACCCTGAGTAAAAACGACAAATAGCATCCTCGGGCCCCTCTACTATGCCACATCGCATTAAACCCTTCTAAAGCTCACCATAGTAATCTTGCACAGATTTATCACTTTGGTCTAAGCACATCAAATTCTTACGCAAGTCTCTATGATAAGATGGTGGAACAAATCTATCATGCATAGCAACCTTAAGCTCTTCCCATGTATTAGGTAAAACACCCTCTGCAGCTAAACCAGTCCACCAAATAATAGCAAAATCTTTAAATTCACTAGTAGCTTGTCTAACTCTATGTTGCTCAGGCACAAGATGAGAACTAAACTTTTGCTCTACTGTAATCTCCCAATCAAGATATCCTTCCGCATCATAATGGCCCGAAAAAGACGGTATTGTAAATTTTACCTTAGCATAAGGATCAGCACTAACGCGATTATTATCATTACCATGATGTTGTCGATGACCACCCATACCCGTGGTGTTAGTACGAAGACGACACCGAAGTCGTGCTTGTCGTGTTGCTGCTTCATCCACATTACCTTGGTCGTCATACACAATGTCTTCATCCTCATTGGTTGGTTGACGAGTCTCCAACGCAACAATCCGGTCGGTTAGCGTGGATACACGCCTATCCACCCTCTCTATGATGTCACCGAGTTTCATTTGGATGAGCACATCGGTGACGGCCTTGGTGACCTTCTCTGTCTGCAATTGGTCCATAGCAGCTTGTAGTTGCTCCTGACCAACACACTCGTTGAAGTCCTTGGGAGTGGTACTTCCTTCGTCACCTGCCATTGCAGACAGCAAAACATGAACAAACAGTGAAGGTTATCCCTAATAATCTGCTACGCAAGCGTAGTGGTGCCTCTCAACCACTCTCAGCAATATGGAGCTCCTTACCAAGCTCTTATAAGGTTCTTACCCGCAAACAAGGGATACCAGGAAGAATGTCGGCAGCAATTGCAAGGATCAAGAACCTGTGTCGATATGTAGAGCTAGGAAGGCCAACTATATGTGAGTGGTACACAATGCAATAACAGATAGTAAAGCTGAATAAATGGCCTAAGTACAAGTAGCAGTCACTGGAAAAGACACATTTTCTAGAACTAGTCTATCAAGCGAGAGTGAAAACAAAGAAAATAGGTTCTCTCTCAAAAGTCTCTCAACAAGGAAATACCTCTGAAAGTTGTACTCAACACACCACAAGAGTCAACAGCATCTCGGTCTCTCTTTTTTTTCAATTTTTTTTCAAATTTTTTTACCCCTTTTTTTTTCTTTTTTCTATATTTTTTCTCAACTAGGGGTATACAAATAACAAACTTGTAAAGTTATAACCTAAACCGATGCAAGACGTGGCCTATGGAAAATTCTCAAGTAGGTGCGAAGTTGTGGTACAAACTTCCAAGGGCAAAAACTCAATTTTCCAAGCTGAATTTCGCAACGAGAAATTTGCCAAACCCGACGAAGTTTTTTGTAGATGCAAAGTTGGGGAGAAGCGAATGCGAAATTTTCTGTAGATGTCCGAAAAGTATAAAAACGTCCAAATCCGAGTCCGTATGAGAAAGTTAGAGCTGTTTTACCGAAGGGGGCGCGAATCAGGGTTTCGCGGCTTGGCAACTTCGATGCACGGACAGATTGCAAGTAGGTTTAGCAAGCGGCTAACAAGGGGGCTAGCAGAAGCAGGGCGATTAACACAAGGTGGGTTGCGACCTATCTAATCAAGCTTGCGAAAGCGGGTTATTAACACAAGGCGGCTAGCAATCGAAAGCCGAGTAGAACTCGATCTCTCAAGGCAGGCTCTCGCAAATCGACAGATAGATCTAGAACAGAAAAACGTGAAACTAAACCAACGACCACAAACTCGACTAGGACACAAACTCAACACTACGGACTCTGAAATCGAATTATGCAAAGGCTAAAACATGATCTAGGTTAAGGAAAGACTATCGACTATTTTTTTTTGGCTTTTTGTAGACTCTAGGACAAAGGCGAAAAGAAAAACTAAAACTAGGGTAAAGATACAGAGTGAACCTGATGGTGAACCTAGAGCTCTGATACCAACTGATGTGGACTAGGGTTCCCGATCTTCCGAAAGGTTTTGATAAACAAACGATTTGGGTGGAGTCACGACACACGTCAATCCGGCTTCTTGAGCCCCGCAATCGCAGCACCATGCCTCCTTTGGTTACCACCGTGCCAGAACACAGATGGCCTCATCGAGAAGGCTAATCCCTGTTTGCGAATCAAAGAACACAAACAAGAACCAGAAAGAAAGCAACCAAAATTGCAGATGAATGATTAAACTCACGAGTTGGGGTCTTACAAACCGAACCGGCGGCGAAACTGTTCTTGATAGATTAATATAAGCAAAACCCAATCCTAACCTAGGCGACAACTACTGATATATAAAGGCTAGAGTCGTGCAAGACCCCCTAGACGCGTCCCTAATGGACTCGAACTCGATACATGGCCCAACAGGCCCAAAGACGGCGACACAACACCGGATCAGATTCTGGACACCAACTTGTTCGGTCGATTGCTGTTTATTCAGAAAGAATTTGGACGTGGGACCAGATCCAATGGAAAGGTTATCTTCTTAGCTTTCCATGCATATAAAAAACGCCCCAATCCGAGCACGTATGCGACCTGGGCGTCCGTTTTAGTGCAGACTGGTCGTGGACTCCGAACCGTGATCGAACTCGAATTGGTTTGGGCCTCCACCTTGACTTGACGTCCTTCATGATCCTCTCCATGATTCCTAATCATAATATAATCATGAGGTAGCAATTTATTCTCCAAATCTTAGAAAGAAGAACATAGGAACGAGCTCACCTGTAAATGTAATTGTCGCGCGCGAGCTCTTGTGATTGGACCCTGAATATCCAATGCAGGTGTATTGTGTGCATCGGAAGGAGTGAGATCCTCATCACAACAACCCATGGAAAGATGTATCGATCGCTAAGGCACGGCACAACAACGTCTTGTGCGGTTATAGTGGGATCATCAATGTTTTTGTCAAATCGTATTTATCATCAACTCACTAAAAGATCAGACCAATCAGATATGTGAGTTTAGCGAGTGGTGCTAAGGGCTTATCAGATTAAAAGCGATATGGTTTATTTGGTTTTTGGTTGTTACCGAACTCTGCACGATGAATCAATTATGAGAGTATATCTTGTGCGGCCCGGCCCCATGTACTGCTCCATCGAGATGAATTATGGGCTTGGCCCAAGGGTAAGATGCACATGTTAGTGGACTATTGAGCATGGATCGGTTGGCCAAAGTCAAAATCCAAACTACGTACTAAGGACCGAAGTTGATGAAAAATTAAAACAATTCGTACAACAAAAAATGAAACAAACCATCATTTTGGCCCAGGTCGGTTGTGGTTTCAGTAAAGAATTGCCCAAGCCTAGCTATGCTGGTGCTCCAAAGCATGCTTATATTAAGTGGCCATTAGTTTATTAGACATGAACACAAGCATCTTGCATGTATTTAAATAAGGGTTCCGTGTGCTTAAATTTGGAATTTTGGAGTTGTATGTGCTCAAATCCATAAAGATCGATTGTGCCACATTGGTTTCTTAAATTCATAACTAATATGTGCACTGACAAATAAAATTAATCTGTCACTTGAACCTTGATAGAAAGAGGAGGTTGCAGTGATGCTCACCAATGTGATGATTATGATGGATGGCCAGGCAAGATGCCGGTGATGTCCTTCAAGTGACAACACGGTTTTGCTCCACTGCATCGATGTCCTTCTGGCTCCTTTTTTGCAGTTGGGAGTAGGTGGTTGAGCTTCGTCTTGATCTTGCGGTGCTAATGGAGGTGGTTGCGAGTTTTGACGTTGGCCGAATCACCAGCAAGGACCGGCTGGAGTGTGGTGGACTTCGGTTGTAAGGTGCCAATAGGGTTATGGCGAGCTTTGGTGCTAAGGAATCACAGCCCGACTTCCTAACATTTCTGCGTCACCGTAGTGGAATCATTCGACGACGCTCCATGATGTCACGATAGTTGCTCAAGAGCAGGAGGGCATGTAGCTCACCTCAACAGCGTAGCTCTGTGATGACTACTACATGCGGTGTTGACCATGTGTAAACCTTTTACGCCAAAACAACAACACATTATATTGACGGATATGCTCATGATGTTGGTAAGTGTGATCATATATATGCATATTCATCATGTATACTATAGACCAAACAACAACAATAACACACACACACATATATATATAGTGGCACTATGTGAAGCACCACATAGATGATAAGTGCTATGAAACAACGTAGCGTGACACACAACAATCAACCAACCAACCTTCATGCTAGCCCATCTCCTCCCACCACCCCCAACAAAGCTAGTAGAGTTAAAAAATAACTGACAATACAAGATGAGTGTTATCTTTTTACTAAGTGTTTGAGTTAAAAAATAACATATGCGTGCAGGGATGTTTACGACAATACAGTGTGGAGTTAAAATTTAACTAATGTTCATATTGTATGAGTGCTTGACGTGGAGTTAATATTTAACTTTTAATTAGGTATCTAGTGGTATCAACAATATGCACGTACAGTAAATTTTTAACTCTTGTGCACAATCTATATGAGATGTTGATCTGTTGATTGTGGTTTCGTTTAGCGTATAGTTATTTTTTTAACTAGTTGTCATGTCTAAAATAGGTAAAGAATATTTTAGACTCCGAGATTATGCTCATGCATGCTAACTAACATTTTGAAACAAAATCTATGTTTTATCACCACAAATTTTGGTGAATCAAATCAAGTTATTAGTTGCCCTATATAAACTACATACCCCACCACCATTAGTCCACACCCAACTCAACATGGTCGAAAAACATCCACCTGTGGCTGCCACCGCGAAATTATCCAAAACAATACAAAATAATAACTATTAAAACGTCTATAAAAACAACACCAAATACCAAGTTGGGCCAAAAAATATAACTTATTGAATTTATAAAACATTGTTCAAAACAACTCATTTACTTCCCAACCAACTGGTCCATCGGCATGGGCGTCCTCATCATCTGTATCACTAACTGCAAAGTCCACGTCATCATTGCCCATCGACGCCCACTCGTCCCCTAGGCATCTTCACAATGGTGGTCCGTCGCCACAACGCCTTCTTGTTCTTCTTGAACCAATATCCCTACCTAAGCAGCCAGTGTTTGTAGCAACACCTCTCTCCATACATGATCCTCGTGGTCTGCCTCTCTTTTCCTTTCCCATATTTGCAACCTTTCCGATCTTATAGAAGTTTGCTGGATTTTTCAGGAACGTGTTCGCGTAGTGACCATCCCTCTAAAGCTAACATGACGTTACCATGTGTCAGGTTAGGACCATTTGACTCTGATGGCTGCATAAAAATAAAAGAATTACCAATTAAAAATAATCAAATAGAAAAAGGGTGCCAGCAAAGCAATGTCCACCCCTGGTACTCGATGTATGATTCGTTGTTGTATATATGCTGTTAATTTCTACAAGCAGATATTGAGCTTCTTATACTAACAAGACAGTAAATTTCTAACTAATGATGATGTGGACACCTCATTGGTTGTGATCTAACTATATGTGCATTCCAGCAAATGTTTGACTGAGTATTGATGTTGATATTTACAAACACTGAGTGAGCTGTTCAAACTACATAGCCAGTCAAATTTTAACTAAGAGAAAATCTAAAGAATGCCACTGACAAACGTCTAGGTCTAAGAAATGCCATTGACGAATACGAGTTCTAAGAAATGCCATCTTACAAATGAATTTGTCTGAGAAATGCCATCGCCGTTAGGGTTCCGTTCGTTTCTACCGTTAAATACACTGTTCATACTATATCACTTAACGGAAAATTTTGACGGAACCCTAAAGGCGATGGCATTTCTCAGACAAATTCGTTTGTACGATGGCATTTCTTAGAACTCACATTCGCCGATGGCATTTCTTAGAATTAAGTGTTCGTCAATGACAACTGTTAGATTTTCTCTTTAACTAATATCTAGGTGGTGACCTCATGAGTTGTGACCCAAATGTGGTTGCACTCTAGTAAATATTGAACTTAGTACGGATGCTAATTTTGTATACACACTGAGTGGTTTGTTTTAAACTTACTAATCCAGTAAACTTTTAACTGAATACACTATAGTCCATTAAAAATTGTTGCAAAAAATCAACTATAAAGGAAAAAAGAAAAAAATGTCCTCACATCGTCTCTTGATGTGCCCTTGCCGACTGTTGACATCAAAAAGTGATTGCTGATGTATCCCACACGAAGGCCTAGGAGTCACTTCTTAAAACGCTCTAGTGCAAGACCTAAATTCTTACAAACCAGGCGTGCTGTTCAGTTTGATCCTGTAACTAACAAGATATGAAAAAGACAGGAAAAATTGTTAAACCTAAAGACTCTATTGACTAGATAACCGATATCGCTTTAGGACCCTAGTCGATACGTTAACATAATTGGCTTTACATGAATTTCATGATATATATGAATAAAAATACCTTATCGGCTAAATTATGAGTAGGATAACCACTAGATAGTTCAACGAACTTATCTATCTTAAAAGATTAGACTCAACCAAGACAGTTTCAAGATTAATCAACCGATCATACTGATTTGGTACTTATCGCACATGCAGTAAACAGCCGATATGGTGTGAAATGAATTAAACAAGTTAAAACTGGATTACTAAACTAATCATCAGCATAAAACAATAGTAAACAACCACATGCCAATATTTAACTACTAAGCATGAAGTCAGCATAAAATTGCAGCATACCAATATTTAACTACTAAACCAGCGTAATCTATCAACTCATTTGCTAAACTTAGTACATCAGACAAGCCTCTATAGGAACATCGGACCAGATTGACAAATATCGGACCAAACCGAGATAGTATGCATTCTAGCATGATATGACTATCGAAAACATGACAATCTATAAGCTTAATAAACAAGCCGATAAACTACTTAAGATAATACTGGCTAGAGCTCCAGTGATAAGATCATGAGAACAGTCGATCTAATCTGTAAACATGAATCTAACTAACCAGATTGATCAGACTAAACTGAGATAGAATCAAGTTAACCAAACTCATGTCGACATATTCAATAAAGCATTCATACAATCTTGATCGAGAACCTATTGCTACTTCAAACCAATAAACACATCAAATTAACAACAAGCCTCAGATAAACCGTTAAATTTACTAGATAGAAGATCAAACTAAATCAAGATAGTTTCATCCAGCCGATGCGACAGGTTGACAATCATGAACTACATTACGAAGCCGACAAACCTCGTGCCGAAAGCTCGCTCCTGTCAAAAGTTTGGCGATGCGCCGAAAGATGTATTGATCATAAGATTGTTGATGCCCTTTACAAACCGCGGGGTGCTGTATTTATACCCCAAAAGCTAACTAAAATTGGATACTAAATCGTATCTATTACCTAACTTATTACACATGGGCCCTATTTAGAGATATTGCCTAAAACAAACTCTAATATTTACATATCTAAATTTACACGGACTCTATCTACTCCCCGAATCAATCTGCATGCCTTCTAGGCCTACTCAGACTCCTTTTCTAGTCCAAGTCGATTTCCATCGGCTGTATCCGTGTCGCTTTCCAATTGCTTTCTATCCGATTACCCGGTTTCTTGTCCGATTCGAATATTGTTCCCGTTTTTTCTTCCAACGGCTATTTCCAAATTATGGCGTTAACCCGGCTGACGTAGCATGCTTCCTTTTGGCTTCCTCTATGCTGCTTCATCCCCGCCATTGATGAAGATGATCCACCGCTGGCACGGATTCAGGCAGCATGACCTCGCACTCAGTTTGCGAATCGACGAACCTAATCCTCTTCACCATAGCCGGCATTTTCCTAATGACCTCCATTGGCGTGCCTCTAGTTTCCAAAGATAATCATTAGCAAATAACCCTAGGTTGCGGTCAGAATGAGACGAGAAAACAGGAGCAAAAGACCATAAAAAATAAAAGAAGAAAGAGATTGGGTGGTGGAGGATATCGACAGTTACCTGCGGCCACCTTTGTGCTCGCTGTTGACGGATAAGAAAATAAAATGCTTGGAAAAGGTGTGCGTGGTGATAACTACGCATGTTTTGATGTGCCTATACCCTTAAGATACGTCGGCATTAACTCTGTAACTAACATAAAAAACCAACACAGACTTAATATCCCACCTTTGAGATCGAGTTAAGAAATAACTCATTCAAACAGGCACGTCACATACCCAAAACACATTGTATGTGTTAAAAAATATCTGGCTTCAAATTTAGTATCCCACCTCTGGGATCGAGTTAAAAAATAACTCGCTATATATCCAAACATGTTGTGCCGTATACGGTATGAGTTAAAAAATAACTGGCACGAATTTAGAATCCCACCTCTGAGATCGAGTTAAAAAATAACTGGCTTTGTGATGGTGGGATGGTGTGTCACGTGCCATGTATTACATAGAAGCATGAAGCGCCATATAGTAGTTCTATATATATATATTACCTGTGAATATATCAATTATTTAACTATAGCAATTAAATTATAGTGTGTATATTTGTTACATGTGAGTACACATTCCTTATTTATATCAATCATTTACCCTACTTAGCGTGTGTTTTTTCCTTATTTAGTTTTTGTTATTACTTATGTTTAGCAATTAAAGGAAAGCGTATCTATTACATGTGAATATACATTCCTTATTTACACCCTTCATGAAGGCCACTTTTCAAAAGTCATCTTTTATATCATGAATTGTATTGCACACTTTTGAAAATAAATCATATTTCATATTAGGACACTCTTAAGTACCTTGGAAATTAGCAACAAATTGCTCACGAAGCTCGGTCCGTCCAACAATTAATAGATTCTTTGGGGATTCCCGAGAGCCAATTCTTTGCTAAATCTCCCAAAGTCGCTCGAAGATAGCTTACCATTGCCTTGGAATCGCCTCCAGGTGCCTTGATAGCTAGTGAATACACTGTTACCATGATTGGGGGTTGGATATTCCATCATACTTCTTGATACCAGTCAGCTTGAACCCAGTCAATCAGTTAACATGTCTTAGATTCCTGGTGAAACCTAGAACACCATCCACTAAGTGATCATTTGGATCAGGAGACCAGTAATGCCAAGGAGACCTTTCCCACTCATATCGATCGTCGGTCCGTCATCACTTATTGTGCTCCTCGCGTTCACTTCTGTAGTTCTTGTTTTTACAGCAAAGGTTCTCTCCATAGATTCTCTTGTTCTACTTCTAGTCGTTGCCTTTCCTCTTTCAACTATCGTTGTTGTTCCTCTAGGCGACACTACTTGTCCTCTAGCCGTCATCTTGCTTCGAAGTCAGCAGAAGGATGACCCAAGTATTTACCACCTGGGGTTCAACTTCGAGTAAGAAGCCGTGAGTGTCGCAATGTAGATAAGAGTACCTCTGACCAAGCTGGTGTACTTGTACTATGTTGGTTTTGCTAAACATGTGTAGTAGCTACCATTGCCTTGACTTTCTCCATAGGATGGAGAATTGGGTGTTCATGAATTTGCTCTAGTATGGTGTCCAATAGCGTAGCAGCTGCAACAACGTCTGTGATGCCTTGTGTAATCTTATGTGAGCTTATGCTTGAATTCAGCATCACTGCTCCAGTTCCCCTCCGGCTCATTCTTCCTCCATCCTTCTCTCCTCATCCATACATGAGGCTTCTTCTTGTTCTGAGTTAAATTCTAGGACGTGAAGAAAATTTCCTGTGGAGGGGACAAACTCCCTGTGCTGTTGTTTTTGTCGGTTGAATGCAACTAGACTGGTCTCTTGTGCCTCGCTTTGATCTCGAGTGGTCCAGAGCTCAACTTAAGTTTTAAAGTCGATCCAGTCTTGAATCGTGCCGGGTATTGATCCAATCTTGCTGGGATAGGTTGAGAAAACTCCTTCAACTGATCCGAATCAGAATTGTAGAAATAGAGTTTTGACAAAAAAAAAAATTGCACCAACAAGCTAAAGGCCTAAGAGATTTTCTTAAATCACATGCATGTCCTAAAATCTTCAAGGCTTGAGGCATGTCAGTCAATTTAACCTTTGTAATAAACAATGAAGATAGAAATAATTTGATTAGACCAACTAATTGATGACCCAATGTACGTTGTTGTGACTATTGGCCCAAAAACACAATAATACGACGATCAACTATTTTATTAATACGAAAGCAATAAGTATGTGATAGGTTATAAAAATCATCGGAAATAATCAATTAATAATTAAATTAAATATATAAAATATCTAATCTATCTTATTAAGAGTAAATTTGATAGACAGACTTAGCTGAGACAATATACAACCATGATTAATAAAAATATATAGATCAATACTTTAATAGATCAAAGTTAATTATCAATATAGTGAGCTGACGACCATGGACTATGACCAAATGTTAGCAAGTAAATATTTGCCAAAATAAATAATCTAGCTTATTAAGAATAATCTTAATAGATTGGACCTACATAGATGACATAGTGTTATGCTTAATAAGAATTAGATTAAAAATTTGCACATCCAAACTGGCCAATCTAGTGAGCCAATGGCTTATATTTTTATATGATAACATGATAACTCATCGGTTGCAACTTTGATGAAACAATTAGCAAAGTAAATTAACTTGATATATACTATTTGCTAAACACAGTCAAATAGATCGGACATAACTGAGACAGTACAAGATTGAGCATAACAAATAATAAAGTATTAAGATAATATAAATTACACAAAATGGTTGATCGATTAGAATAATTAAAGAGACTAAAATAACTTAACTTGAGTCGATAGGATAACTAGCAATCGTACAACTTTGATCAAAATATTGGTCTGAATCAAGAAAGAATTAATCTACCCGATATGATTACCGGGTGACAAGAACTCACCAAAGTGCTGGAGATCAAAGCTAATGTAGCCCAGCTAAGAGCTTGCTCCATAAGAAAACTACTAATAAGGTGGGGATGCACCAAAATTTATGTGTTAGAACTTCTTTAAGGCCCCCAGGTAAATATATTTATACCCCTGACACTTACTAGAGACGTCTATTTCATTTATAGACGGCTGATCAATAGTTATTCCTAAGAAAATCTAATTTATAGAAATAAACTAAACTAGATCTATTGGTAAACTGGTCGATTTTGCCTTATCTTTTAGAGAAATCTAACAAATGCCATTGACAAACACTTAACTCTAAGAAATGCCATCGACGAGTGCAAGTCCTACAAAATACCATGGTACCAACGAATTTTTCTATGAAATGTCATCGCCGTTAGGGTTCCGTTAGCATTTTTCCATGAAGTGCTATAACATGAACAGTGAATTTAACGACAGAAATGGACAAAACCCTAATAGCGATGGCATTTTAGACAAAATCATGTGTACAATGGTATTTCGTAGAACTCGCACTCGTCAATGGTGTTTCTTAGACTTAGGCATTTGTCAATGGCATTTTTTAGATTTTATCTATCTTTTATGGAAACTTCTTTGAGATCGGATAAGCATCCATTGACTTCGTGCATTAATCTTTGCATAATGCCTCGTCTTGCCTCAATCTTGCTCATTCTCTACATAAAGATTTGCTAACGGTAGGTCAAATATTACCATTAACATAGAGTCGCCCGAAATCATCGGCTTCAAGCCTGATCCTACCAAATTTGAAGGTTTACCTGGTGAAAAGTTGCTTTGGCGATGTTTGAATTTGGATCCATCAATCTTGTTAAAAAGCCACGATCGATGCACCCCTACCCAATGAATCAATTGTCAATGTTTTTATAGGCAATGAATAAGAGGATGGGGAACGAGATGGAAAGATTGATTTTGCACATAAGATAAGATAATTATACATGTTTATTACATCAAATATGAAGTAATACTCCACTCCTGTTGGTTTGTATTCCGATGTATGTGGTGTTGGTTGTTGAATAATCTGGTGTACTCAAGGAACCCATATCTCTCGTTATATACCAGGTAGGGATACAAGGGTCAGATAACAAGTGGCATATGACTTTGGCTTTCTGTTGGCTCTACATAATGGTGTCCAGCTGAGTTTACATGCTTAGCTGTAGGATACAAGGCTCTCTTTACCAAAGCCAAAACCACACATGTTATTAATTGTTCTTTCTGCACTCAGCACCATATACAATAGACAAGCAATGAGGACACCCCTAATCCATACTATCCACACACTATGTCGAAGTATATTTGGATTAGACATGGTCAAATGAGCAAGCCAAGATGGCATGGCCCACACGTGGAATTTTGACATTTTGGCCCTTTTAAAAAACTTATTTGACAAACAGACCCCTAGAAAAACTTATTCTGGAATGGACCTTCTGAGGGCGCCAACGTCTCTGGCGCGCTCCCTCAACATGACGGCGCCAATGACATTGGCGTCGCCGTTGTGCCACGTAGACGAGCCGTAGCGGGGAGGGGCTGACGTGGCAGGGGGCGGCACCAATGACTTTGGCGCCGCCAGCTGACGTGGCAGAGGACGGTCCTCTAGGGGGTGACTTAGCTGCCCGACCCCCACCCCCACCCGAGCTAGTTCATCCCTAGCCTATTGTGTTCATCCTCTCGCCCCCTCTCTCCTCCTTCACCTCCCCCTCTCAAATCCACTCCATTTGGGAGCTTTTTTCACGGGGTTTTTTGTGGGAATTGAAGAGCAAGGTAAACTCTACCATTCCCCTCTTGTTTCGTTCGTTTTTGTTGGTTGAATGAGTAGATCGGGGTGAAACCCTAATTTCATGATTTTTGATGTTTTACTCAATTTAAACCCCCCATTTGGTTGGTATTGTGGGGGCATTTTAGTATCATGTCATGTGTGTGATTCATTCTATTTTTTCATGAATGTAGTTGGTCACATGAATTCAAATTTGAGTACAACCTATGTATAGATTAAATGTATGACACTTGTTAGTGTTGGTATGGTAAGAAATGACACTAGAAACATGGTTGGGTAGGTGGAAATTATTTTGATTACGTTGATTTTTATGGTTGTAATTATAGTGATGCTATTAATCATTTTAAAAATAAAAAGATGTTGGTGATTTACAAACGTACATAAATAGCTTTACAAAAAAAATTTGTTCTATGTACACATTGATTTTTTTGTAGCATGTACTATCGATGTAGATGGAAAGAGTTGTCCGAGTATATTATGGTGGTAAAATCGTGGAAACGTATGCTGGTGCTAATGTGGAATTTGAGGATATGAATGTTCGCACTATTATGCTTGGTTCAAAACCCAGTTTAGAGCAACTTAGGTCTCGAGTGAGACAAATTCTTGGATGGACAGATGAGAATATCGGAGTTGATATATGTGGAAGATATGATGTTGGAAAGGATCATAAGTATGTTGTGGATGTGTTAAGAGATATGATGTTGGGACTGTTACATTGAATTGGTGAAGGCATCTGAGTTTAGATCCTTAGAGGTGTTTATTTCAAGAAAATCATTGGATTTAGCAATTTGTAATTGTCCTGTAGAGGAGAATGTGCTGCCATCCTCTGTTGGTGAGCACGTAATCCGTATTGAGGAGTGTCCCAGTAGGCAGGACGACTTGGACAGGGTGATGATTGATTGTGAGGTCTTAAATGATGGTGAAAAGGTTGCTGATGTAATGGTCGAGGATGTGCCTATTGTTGGAGTGAACACAGATGGTATGGACTGGTAGGTACATGCAGATCCCTCTTATGTGCCTGATTATGAAAATATGGAAGATGAGCCAATATCTCCTAGAGAGAATGCCCATCAAGAGGAGTTGGATATCGAAGATATTTTAAATGAACCTCGTAGTGCTAAGTTATACGAGAACGAGTATGCCGACAACTCTGAAGACGACCGACCGTAAGAGCCATTATCAAAAGAGGAGAGAAAAGCTTTAAGAAGGTTTTCGGTCAAAAATCTTCCATTCATTAGTTCTGGGACCTCACTGGTTCTAAAGGTGCCGTTTTGGACGGTGGCTTACAGGTGCAAAAATCCCAGAACCCAAAAGTAAGGACTCACTTACAAAAGGACTTGAGTTCTTTGAAGATCTGGTTGCAGGAATACGCCATTGTGCACCATCAACCATACAGTGTTGTCCACTCCTCTACTAGTAGGAGGTATAGTGTGAAATGTCAGGACCCCCGATGCAAGTGGAAGGTGAACGCTAGAAGGAGGAAGAGTGGTTCTTGGAAAATCACACGTGTTGGCAACAAGCACAAGTGTGCTAGTGCTAAGTCAAGTGGTAAACACCGTCAATTCACATCCAAGTTCATAGCGAACAGGCTATGCAACGCAATTAGAAGGTAACCCACTCTATCTGCCTCCGCGTTGGCTGCATACATCTTTGAGGTATTTCACTACAAAGTGAAGTACGGTAAAGCTTGGAGGGCAAGACAAGAGGCCATGAAATTGATTTACGGGGAATGGGATGAGGCATACAGCCGTTTGCCAACACTGCTGCAAGCCATCAAGCGGCGAAATCCTACCATGGTTTACAACATTGACATACATCCAGACCAATGGATAAACATAAATGGGGTGGACAAAAAAATATTTATGCGTGCATTTTGGTCGTTTGGCCCATGTGTGAAAGCTTTCAAACACTGCAGGCCTATTATTGCAATAGATGCCACATTTTTGACTGGTAAATACAAGGGTGCTCTGATGACTGCATTGTCGTCAGATGGTGATGGGTAGCTAATTCCCCTAGCATTCGCCCTGGTTGAGAAGGAAAACTCTCGTGACTGGGCATGGTTTATTGATCAGGTCCGGAGGGTTGTGATTGGGCCAGAAAGAGAGGTGTGTATTATCTCCGATCGACACCCTGGTATACTCAATTACATGCGGACTTACGTCGCAGATTTGCCTCCCATACACCATCGGTGGTGTATAAGGCATTTCGCCGCTAATTTTCATAAGAATGGGGTAGACAACGATCAGACGCAAGAGTTAACGCGAATATGCCAGATTGAAGAACCATGGATATTCGACAGAGACATAGAGAAGTTGAGACAACTTGTAAGTGATAGACTGCTCAAGTGGCTTGAGGACTCCATGTCGAACAAAGTTAGGTGGTCTCGGGCATACGACGAAGAAGGAAGGCAATGGGGATTTATGACATCCAACATGGCGGAACAGTTCAATAACGTTCTAAAGGGCGTTCGTAGATTACCTGTCACGGCAATTGTGTTATTCACATTTATGAAGTGCATTAAGTACTTCGTGGATTGGCATGAGAAGGCGGTGAAATGTGTTGAAGGCGGTCATAAATGGGCTAAAAAGGTCTCCCGCCTCCATAAGCGTGAGGTCAAAAAAGCTAGCAAGCACACAACGACCTGTTTCGACAAGCAATCCAAGACATACGAGGTCACCGAGAGAGGAGGCATTACACGAGGGGGCGTTAGGTTCGGTGCAAGAGCTTTCAAGGTGGAGGGAGAAGCCAATAGGCGCAGTTGTGAGATACCAAGGTTGTACCACTGACCTTGCTCGCACATCATTCATGTATGTCTCATACATGCGCTTCAGGATGATGCTCCTTCAAGAATGCCATAGGAGTTCTCCACCGAAGCTGTTGTGAACACGTGGGCTAGCCGATGCACACCATTTCTTGACCCAACACAATGGCCGACTTACGACGGAGAAGAATTTGTGCCTAATCCGGCGTTGGAGATTAAGACGAGAGGTAAAAGGAGGTCTAGATGCTTCAAGAACGATATGGACACTGGGTGGGGCACTTGCAAGAGAAAGCTTCCATCTAGCCTACAGCTGGAAGCGACTCCTTGTAAAAATTGATGCTCCGTTTGCCGTCAAGAAGGCCACAAGAAACCTAAGTGTCCCAAACGGAAGAAAAAGGACGCTGAGTCTGAAACAACGGTGGTTAGTGGCAATGTATCTGTAATTTAGTCTTGCTGTATTTTTTAAACTTTGCATTCTTGTTGTTTATAATTTTTTAAATCGCTATTATGTTTTGCTAACATGTTTGCTTCTTTTTTCCCACAGGATGGCGGACGAGGGGAACGCGGATTATCCAGCGCTCCATGAGTCATGGGAGGCAAGCCATCGAGGATGAGCTATCGAATGTTGGAGGGTGCGTCGATGCCATACTGTTATGTACAATACCGCAAACTGTTAATGTCATGTACTAACAGTTCTTCTATTTTGCAGGTGCTTCATCCTCTTTGCATCTGCTGCAAATGACTAATGTAGCTCGACGAGCGGTACTATCCGTACCTATGGGCCACCGGCTTGCTAGGCGCCGCCGTGGTGCTTGATAGAGGGTTGCCGCAGTTCAACGCTGCAGGCCTGAGACATACAGCTTCCATCTCCCTTGTGGGGAGATGACGATCACCCTCTAGGATGTCGCGATGATATTGGCGTTGCCGCTGAAGGGTCAGCCGTGACGGGAAAATCTGAGACAGGAGGGTGGAAACCCAGATTGGAGCAACTCCTTGGTCAGAATATAGTAATTGAGGAGGATGCTGACAAGAAGAAGAAGTCCTCAGGGGTCCCACTATCTTGGCTATATCAGAATTTTTCTGAGCTTGACAAGGACGCCGAGGAATGGAGGGTTGAGTGCGACACTCAGGCGTATATCCTCTACCTCCTCGTAGGAGTGCTGTTTCTAGACGCTGGAGGGGACATAGCTTCCTCTATATGGGTGCCTCTCATAGCAGATTTAGATAGTTTGGGACATTTCAGTTGGGGATCAGTGGTGCTATCATGGACATATCGCCAGCTTTGCGAGTCTTCTTGCCGTCAAGGCAAGTCTTCAAACTTGACAGGATGTGTCTTACTTGTGCAAGTAAGGATGTGGCTACACCTGCCCGTTGGTAGGCCTGCGTGGAGGCAATGCAGATACTGGCCACACATTCCGAACGACATGTGGCCGTCGGCGACCTATATGTTTGATAAAGTCCTGCCCACGCATGCACGTACCGAAGTGGCCTACAAGCAGTACATCAATGAGATCGAAAGCCTCTAGCCCAACCATGTAAGTAATTTTAGTATTTCAATGTTGTGTTCGTATAGAATAACTTGCATACTAACCTTCGACTTTCTGATTTACTTTTGTAGGTTATTTGGCTACCATATAACACGAGGGAGACGGAATTGCTCCACTTAAACGTGATGTGCAAGAGAGACCAGGAGATGTGGTGCTACCAATGCCCACTAATCTTTTTTTGGGCCGTCGAATATCACCTTCCACACCGTGTAATGCAGCAGTTTGGGAAGCGCCAGGATTTTCCTGTAGAGGACATCTCCACCTCATGGAATCTTCATAGGTATTTTTTCTTACATGCCACCCAAACCAGGAAATAGGAAACATGTTATTAATCTATCCGTCACGTCTGCAGGTACGATCGCGTCCACACCAAGAAGGTGTCCAATTGGGTGAAGGAACACCGTGCCCACATCGATGCTTGGCGTACCGCTAGCGGCAACGATCGGTACATCGTAGCAATTCATCAGGACAGACATTTTCACGAGTACCTCTCTTGGTACCAAAGGACTTACCGGGTCTTCCTGCGGCCTACATGGACGGAGGATGACACAGTGGAGGCTCCATCGTCCGAGGAAGACAATGTGTATGACAAGACCACACGAACAGGGTCTCAAATGGAGCAAGCTCTTGTGCGGGACCGTATAGTAAGTCTCACTTTACTTCTTGTACGACTACTTACTAAAATTTGATATGGTGACCATATGGTTCTCATACTACAGTCGAGAGAGTTGATGAGAAATGTCAATGAAATTGGCCATGCACTTGGTTCCCCGAGTGGTGGTCCTGACACGCAGAGCATTCTCCGTAACGCTCTCGAGGTATCTTCATTCTCCCGTAACTACTTCAGTGTGGATCCTATCTATTTCTAACTATCCAATTATTTGCTTGCAGAAGGTGCGCCGACGTTGCAGAAAAATGGCGGCGAGGCTTGGATGCAAATCCATGGGCCTGGACATGTACGTCCCACATCATATCCCACCCTGTGCGAGCGGGGCGACGCGCCCGCCCCTGGTCACCTCAGCTCGATCCTCCGGGGTTGATCCTATAGCATCGGCATCACGTGCTCGCAAAGGCAAGGCGTTGGCCCCCGGGAGCGAGGATGAGGAGGAAGAAGATGAGGACGAAGAGAGTGAGAACGACGATGAGGAGTACACCGGTACAAACATCGAGGAGATTGGGATGTCGCAGCTACCGGATGCCCCACAAGCCTCGCAACAAATCCAAGCAAGGACTCGGAAGGCCCGTCAAGGCACTCAAAGGTAAATATGGAATTCGAACACTGCAACTTGAAATTTGATATACGAAGTGGCATATAGTAAACTTGTGTATTAATGCAGGTACACACCTGGTTCGCAAGCAGTGCATCGTCGCAGTAGGAAGTAGACAACAGAGATTGACTTCGGCCACTACTCGGGATTGTCGTGTTTATCACTAGCGCTAGTCTATCTTTTCTGGCATTTGGACCGTAGATTCATCGCATTTGGACTTGTGAACCATGATCGATTGCTCGACTTGTGTGAACCATTTGGAGTACTACAAATTGATGTGTGAACCAATATTGTTTTATCGTGTATATTTATGCCTATGGTTGAACTACTCGAGATTGATTTGTGAACCATGATCCTACTATCTATGAGATTTAGTGTTATATTGTTGCTTGTGGCAGTGGCTTCTATGCAATTAATGTATGTCTAATTAATGGAATAATATTTATTGGTGAACATGTATTTTTTCCCTTGCAGCAAGGACGGCGCCATTGTCATCGGCGCATCCCTCCTATACGACAACGCCAAATATCACACGGAGACAGGACGGGTGGGGGGTCGGGAGGGCAGCGCCAAAGTCTCTGGCGCCGTCCTTGTACATGATGGCGCCAATATATGACGGCGGACAAGACGGGTTGGCGTCGAGAGGACGGCGCCAGAGAAATTGGCACCGCCCTCTTACAGGACGGCACCAATACAGGGCGACGGCCAGGACGGGTAGGGGGTCGAGAGGGTGGCGCCAGCGTCGTTGGAACCGCCCTCCCAATAGCGGCGCCAAGCTCGGCTGCCGGGCAGGACGGCTCAGGGGGGCTGATGGCTGAGCCAAGGTCCTTGGCGCCGTCCTCGCGAGGCATTTCAATTTCAGTTTTAAGGGGGCAAATCGGTATTGTTACGTGCAATTTTCTTTTCTGCGGATTGTTCGTAATAAACTTCTTTCTTTGCATTTATAATAGAATTTTCGATAGTGCGTACCCAAGCTCTATAAGCACAGGTCTACTCAACATTGATTAAATAACGTAATGTTTGGTCCAAGTCGTAATATTGAATCAACCAACAAAACCACTAGAGCCCAACAATTTGAATCGGTCACATACTAAATAGTTAATTTTCATCAAAGATCGTCTTATAGTTATAATAGAATCAACTACAAGTCTACGACAATTCATGTTAACTACCTCTAGTAATCGTTACCGAGGGGTTACATGGTAGTATTACTACAACCCATAGTTTTATGCGGAACGGAACATCCGGAGCTTGGTACACTCCTTACAGCTTGCAACCCTTTACTGGGTGCATCGGGGGTACTTCCCCTTGCTTGCGGCTGCTTCCCCCTTGGCTCGCTTCGCTCTCGCAACCTACCTAGCACGCTCCTCCCCACGTGCATCCTTCTCTTCGTGCTCCCTCGCCAATGCTCTAAGCTCAAGCTCGTCCCGTCTCTCCTTCTCAAGCTTCTCTTGTCGCCTCATCGCCAACCTATGCTCCATGTGTTCACACTCCCACTCATGCCAGGATTGCACCATGTGAATGTCATCCTCATCCATCTCTTTATCAATCCATTCCACGAAATCACACAATGGAGGGGGGACTTCAGTTCCTGCAAAATATTCAACCACTCATGAACTGTAAATGGTACATTGACAAAATTTTTTTTACCTCAATAGGTTTCTTCGCCTTTGCCTTCTTCCCTTTTGGTTTTGGCTACGGTGGCTTTGGCTTCGCTGGGCTATAGGCATAGTTCCGACACATCCAAAACCTTCGGTTGTATGTGTCTCAATCATCACTCCTTTGAAACACACATTCGTCACCACACCAACACATTAGACGGGGAGCATCAGGAGGTGGCAGCTGACGGGCACAATATCCCTATCTGTCCTTCTTAAACATCCTATATTCCGAACCAACAAAACAATCTTGGTACGATAAGTACATAACACAATTGTTTCGTAAATTTAAAATAATTATCACGACCTAACATGGTATCAAATCCTACGAATACAATGCATTAATCTCGCAACCAATGTTCTACCAAATGACATGTACCACCACAGTTAGGATTAATATACGTTTAGGCATAGCAATCTAACTAACCATATATGATATAACCCCAAGCTTATCTATACATTCATGAAAAAATAGTACGAATCACACACATGGCATGCTACTAAAATGCCCCCACAATATCAACCAAATGGGGGGTTCAAATTGAGCAAAACATCAAAAATCATGAAATTAGGGTTTCAACCCAGTGTACTCATTCAACAACCGAAAATGAACGAAACAAGAGGGGAACGGTGGAGTTTACCTTGCTCTTCGATTCCCACAAAAAAACCCCACGAAAAAGCTCCCAAATGGAGTGGATTAGAGAGGGGGAGGTGAAGGAGGAGAGAGGGGGCGAGAGGATGAACACAACAGGTTGGGGATGAACTGGCTCGGGTGGGGGTGGGGGGTAGGGGTCGGGCCGCTAAGTCACCCCCCAGAGGACGGTGCCAATGATGTTGGCGCCGCCCTCTGCCACGTCAGCTGGCGGCGCCAAAGTCATTGGCGTTGCCCCCCTGTTATGTCAGCCCCTCCCCACTATGGCCCGTCTACGTGGCACAACGGCGACGCCAATGCCATTGGCGCCGTCATGTTGAGGGAGCGCGCCAGAGACGTTGGCGCCCTCAGGAGGTTCATTTCCGGAGTAAGTTTTTCCAAGGGTCTGTTTGTCAAATAAGTTTTTCAAAAGGGCCAAAATATCAAAATTCTAGTGGCCCACACCATAATTCAGGAAGGCCCACTACGACACAACCCGTTAGGCACGTAACTTGTAGCAAGTCATGCCATGTCGACCCATGTGTTGAGGCCATGACCTAAGGAGGCTATGGGTCGTATCGTGCTGACCCGGGCCTAAGTGTGGCACGTGGGCCAGTGAAGGCTCATTCGCATGTTTGGCCCACCAAATTTGAAAATGGAGGCAAAAATGTGAAAATTAGGAAAAAAAATAAGGAAAATAGGATAAACATATGCAAATTATGGAAAAATAGGAATATATATATGAGAATATGGGAAAATGTAAGTGGGTTGGCTAGGCCATGCTCATGCCGCTGGAATTTTGACATTTTGGTCCTTTTGAAAACTTATTTCACAAACCAATGACATTTGTGCAGTCAAAAAAAGGTTCATTTATACAATAAGTTTTTTCAGGGATCTATTTGCAAAATAAGTTTTTAAAAGGACCAAATTGTCAAAATTGTAGGTCCGATAGCAACCGTGACGTACTATGCTGGCCCCATGTACTAAGGCACCGACCCAAGCACGACATGTGCAAACGGGCTGTCCTGGGCCCCTCACTATTCACTCCTACCTATGCTAGCGCACTGAGGCTAGACCCATTTGGCCACGTCTAATTGGATTTCATATATAACTCTTATATTCTATTTATATAGGTTTTGATTTCATATATAACTCTTAGCTTCTATTTCTATAAGGTTTAGACTTCATATATAACTCTTATATTTTACTTTTATAGTTTTGGATTGGATTTCATATACATCTCTTAGATTCTATTTCTATAAATATAACTGTATTTTATATATAATTATAATGATCCATAAAAACTATTATAATCTGGACCCGTCATGATATAATGGTCAAGATCCTTTTCTTTTTCTTAAATTAATAAGGTAATTCTAGCTTACATAGTAAACATGTTGGCTCCTTTTCAAGCTATATTTATAATATGATTGATTAATGGTGTAAAATGTTGTGTCACCAAAACATCCATGATTCCTGTTGCATACATGTATCATACTATAAGCATTTCTAGATTGTTTAGTATATATTAAAATTAAAAAGAAAATATTATAATATTCCTTAATAAATAATGATAGACGGGTGGGAGTAAGGTTGGGAGGGTGAGTGAAGATACAATCGAAACAATCTTGAATGAGAAGTAATTGATATGATAAGTATTAATGTGATGTTGTCAGAAATACTTTTGATAAAAGATCCAAATCTCATAAATACTGGTAATTTGGAACGAAGAGAGTATACAAATTTCATGCTATGTTATGGAATCATACGGTAGCATGGCAAAAATGTTTTTCTCCTTACAATATATATTTTTACTCATGTCCACCTCTACAAATGATAATATTGACGAAGGTACTATAGTATAGCACGGGAGAATGGACATATATATGGGCTGTCAAGAAATCTATTAGCTACCTACTTCTTGATAACATGGATATATACATATGCTTTCTTTATATGATTGGGTGATAAGAATATATATACAAAGAAATAGACAAATTTAACGTACTTTTGAGGAGGTTAGAGCACTACAGTCTACGTACATGGGTACAGGTGCCATCTGCACCGCACAAAACAGTGGAAATAGATAAATTTAATCGTTTGTTGTTACCCTTCTCTGATCAGGTATGTCGTGGCAACTGACACCTGCACTCTAGTCACTGGGCGAGGGAGGATACCGTCCGAAATTATGTAAAACCTTCGTCCTTCGTAATTCAGAAAATTCAAAAAGACCTCGTTTCTTGATTATCACATGTCTAGCACCTATCTTCTATCTTAGCTTTAAGTATCCAAAATTTCTCCTATTCTCTTTTTCCTTGGCTAGAACCCCGGCCAACTCTAAGATTCATACGTACTCAAAATTTTCCTTCAATCTTTTTCTTTGGTTAGAATTCCAGCTCTAACATTAGTACAAACACGTGGTTATAGATAAACGAAGTATTTCCAAATATAAAAATAACATCTATTTTCTTCCCTGTTCATTTGCCGTTAAGGTTTTTTTACCATTTTTGAAAAGTATCTCAAGGTATCAAGAATTTTAGCATAAATTTTTGGTACATTAAAATATCATACTTTTTACATAAAAAATATTGTACTTTAAATATTTTTAAGGATGGCTAAAAAACTCCGGCAAGATGTCTGCCGGCGGCGCTGGCCCTACCCCGGTGGTCACGGCTGATTTCGGCACCCATCAGACATGGCCATGGTGGTCTGTACAGAGAAAACGAGAAGCCAGCTCGCCCAGCCTCGCTGGGCTTAACCCAACAATATGCTTGGATGGGCCGGCCCGTCCCTCCGCACCGTGCCTGCTTTGCTCGCACGGATGTCTCTCGGCGTCGACTCTCCCTTGCCCGCGGCGGCGGGCGGCGCCGGCGGAGCCCTGCCCCCGTGGCCGGCGCGGCAGCGGCGACAAGGTTCACGGCGGTCATGCGCGTTCTTGGTCCACTCCCACCCTTTGATGATTCGTTTCTTGCTAGTCTGAAACTTGTTTCACTCGTCAGGCTCGCGCTAGGTTTTGTCAATCGGGGGTGAATGCCTGACGAAATTGCAATATGTGGCTCTCACTCTGTGATGGATTGGAGGTAATAGTCTGGGCCTTTTTTCTTGTTTCTTTTTTTTTCGTTAGATATCATGGGGGTCTTTGATATATGTAGTCTTTCTTGATTGAACCCAGTTGTCCTTGAGAGGGTGTCCACCATGGATAAATCGATGCATCCAAGGTTTTGGTTCATTAGTTCCATTTTGTAGCCATACTCCTCTCTAAATCGGTACTCACGATGCTCCAAATATGTGCATGAAAAAGTTCTTGAAATATGAAATATAGTTATATTTCTTGAAACAACATGAAGAAGTAATCTTTACACAGGATGGTGTAATATTACTTCTATTGAGATGATCGATGAACTCTCTTTTTTCTTCACAAATACCATGTACCATGTTAGTCCTGGTGAATTGCTGCCCTATCCATGTTTTGCTCATGGTGAGTTTTTGTAATTCTGCTACATGCTATTTGAAATATGGGAGAAGAAATTCCGGATACACAAGGCATATACGTATTACCTGTGATTCCCTAACGAGCACTGCAATTCAAATTAATGTTATGGGGGTATGAATTGCACACCGTCTTCTTTTTTTTTTTGGCCATGAAGTTTCTAATGAAGCGCAGGTAAAGAGGTCAGACAGGAGCCTCCATGGTGAGTGAAACTATATAAGGAAAAATTACATATGGTGAAGTGAAATATTGGTCCCATCTTTTGGCCTAAAAAACATATGCTTCTGGCAAAATTTGAATTCTAAAACTTAATTTTGGAATTGTTTTTGGGGTTTTTTACTGAATTTTCTTTTTTAGCATTGGTGTTTAAGTCGCTAAGAACACAAACATAAAAGTTTTAATCACAAATTATTTTTTATTGCTAATACAACATTTGGCGTATTATGTGTAATTGGCCAACTGATGGGGCTCTATATAAGGGATAAATGACGTGCCAGGGTAGGAATGCCTCATCGACATAGTAGATTGGTCAGGCAGGAAACATGTTTACTACAGTTTGGTGAGATTTTGATTCGGGACTACAAAAATGGGAGTGTATATGTAAGTATTCCAAAGTAAACATCAATCCAACTTGCCAAGTGCCATTTTGGAAAGCCTTTCCCTTACAAACATCCACCTTTGTCACCCTCCCTGACCCTTTATTCAGTACTACCGTCCATTTCCATCTACTTTCAAATTGTGAAAAAAAAGAAAAAGAAAAAACTCTCTTCTCTGCACAAACTGCAATCATTGTAATATGAGATGCATAGACCTATCACTAAAAACAGAGTAGTTTGCATTACATCCCCCAAAAGCACTACAGCAAAGCTGCAAAAGTTACAAGAAAGTTATTTCTAGGATAAATTGTACCAAGGCAAATGATTTACTTTTGTTTGCTATTGGTGTTTTAATCTTATTTTATGCTTTCCTATGTTTTAATTTTGTGTATAATGTGCTTTTAAGGATTCAACATCTCAAAGCAACTATATACGCCAATATAAAATGATACAATCATCTTGATATCCTAAACAAGTAGTAACTATGATAAGCAACACTTTTACTTCGTCTATCACCATTCCTTGGCCCTCCAATTTTAGAAATTAATTAATGTTACAGTGACGTGGCTATTGTAGCTGGCATCCAACAAGTGGCCTTCCATTCTACTGCCTCGTATACCCGTCCAGATGGAAGGACAAGTGGACGAGCCAGAGGAGTGCATGCTTGCCACGTAGTATCCTTCCCCGCATTTTCTGCAAGCCAACGGCTTCTTTTTACACCTTATTTAAACTGTTCTCTAGAGCCCAGACCTTGCATCCCTGCTAATGAAGTCGTTTTAGAATTTCACGAAAAATAGGAACGAAGGGGATAGAAGGCTTATCACTTCTCATCCTTTTCCTTCCTTGTCTCTGGCCATCTTCGTTGCAGTAAAAAAGGTGCCGCCTTGTTTCAATGCCTTTACTCGGTTTTTGATGATACTCTTTGGTATTGTTTGGGTCCTAGGAATAGATTGGTTTCAGGGCAAGGGGTTATCCCTGCACAAACAGCCTATTCCCTGCGCTACTCATTTGGATCATTTTGTTGTTGTTGTGTGCAATAGATCCATTTATTTTTTATGTTTAATAGATCTAGTTTCATAATCGATTTGATGTGCGCTGCACAATTGCAAAATCAATTGATTGAAGTGGGTATTTGGGACATAATTATTTGGTTTCTTATGATGAGGCCTGATATGCGTCACTGATGACTAGGGCCAATATCTTTGTGCCTGAGCTATGTCAGTGTTTGCCCTTATCCGTATGGAACGTAGATGCTTGGTTTCTCCATATGTAGCCTATTGAAATACAGAGGATGGATTCTAGAGATCGGAGTGACAGAGGTAGAACAAAGAACAGACCTCAAATGCTCAAGATCTAGATCTGTTGCTCAATGAGAAATAGCCCTCTACTGAGGCTTCACCCCTGTTCTTGGATGTAGCTCCTTTCTGGATAACACTTGGGGAATTGAGTTCAGCATAGGATCCTTCCGGACCACACTGATGCACCCCCCAGTATTCCATGTAGCTTCAGCGCGCCTGCTACCAAATATGTTGACACTGACTTTTTGCGAAACCAATAATGATGTTACAGTGAAAGTATGTCACTGTCTCCTAAACAAAAACCAAGCACTATATCTCTCTTGTAGAATGAGGCAATGTGATTGTCTCGGCTGGTATGTAGAGGGAATCTAGAGTGATTAGTGAAGGGGGGTAGTTACACAAAGGTTTATACCTAAGGATTTAATTCTGGAAAACCATACGGGTGGATTTGAAAGAGCACACCTAGACTTTCTTCCGAGCAAAGTTGTTCATGACCAACCCATTTTGTGGATTATGTGGCAGACATTGCCATTGTGAACTGATGGTGTAGCTAGTTACCGCAGATGTCAGATGGCAGTCTGGGATGCCCAAAAGAGGGTTTGAGCTAGCCTTTGGCTAGAAACTGAAGCTCCTCTCATGCCATGCCATGCCATATTTGTCGAGACCACTTGGCAATAGCATCAAAGCTGCAGTATCATCATTGCGATATCGAAGATGGCATTATATGTGCTATATGAATAAGTTACGGTGTACTAAACTGAATATTTCTGCTTGCACATTGCATTTACTTCATGGTGCAATGGTGTTAAGTGATTATATACGTTACACTGAGTTATTTACTTAATCAGATAGATGCAACACATTGATGGAAAGACCACCAGTGTTTTTTTTCTATTGTTCGAATTTTATTTTTCATTCAACTACTGATTCAAATATGTTTTGTCTCACAACAAAGAAGGATTTTCGCTTTTATTTGTGCATCATCAACTCTCTAATACTTATATTTTGTAATTAATTCTACACTTCTCTAAGATCTGTCTTCAATTTTCAGAAGTTATGGACACAGAGCTTGAACTTATGGCTTCCTACGTGAGCAAGCTTAAGTTCATCTTGCAAGAAGAGCAGCCAGAACTCCATACTGCAACCCTCCTATCCTCACTTGGGAGTAGCAATCAGGATGAAAGATATGGTCACTCAGCGGGAGAAAACAGAATGGAGACTCGCATCAGAAAGAAGCGAAAATACCAAGTCCTCACAGCGCAACAAAGGGACAGGCTTAATTGGTACGCTGTGCAGCTAGCAATATTAGCATGCTATGTACTGTCTCAAAATATAAGAGACACTCTTATATAATTTGTTTGCGATTGGTATTTCATTTGCAGTGCATTTCAATCATGTCTGCACCCTGATCAAAATGCCATAGAGGAGTTGGCCAATGAACTAAACATGTCTCCGGACCGGGTCAGATATTGGTTCCAGAACCACAAGACACAGATGAAGGTATATTGTGTATAAACTTCTCCATTTTCAAAATAGGTTGTTCCCTGACTAAATCCTATATCTTCATGATATAGAGATTCAAGAACAATGAGGAACGCAATCTACTGCAAAAGGAGAATGAAGACCTGAAGGAGGAGAATGCAGAGTTGAGAAATAGGATGAGAAACTTAACATGCCACACATGTGGCCTACCTTTGTTTCATAAAGACTGCTGTCATTTGGAGAATGCAATGCTCAAGGGTGAGCTTAAATGCAAGCATGGCTCTGCGAGCACGCTCATTCCCCAGGGAGTTTCATCCTTGCTCCCCAGCTCAAGTGGTCTGATAGCTCCAGGCTCCAATCTTGGTAGTAATGCTGTGCTTGTTCCTGAATCTGTCATGCCATCGTCAGTTTCTCAGCCTGCTCCAGCCCTCCCCAATGCCAATTGGCCTATCTTGCACAAACTATCTGGCAATCCAAATGATGGCTATGGTGAAAGAGATATACTTTTTGATCTAGCCAACCGTGCGGTGATAGAATTCATTACTGTAATGGAGGATGAGGCTCTATGGCTCCCAAACATGGATATCCTGGCCGTCGAATCTCTCAACTACCAAAAATACCTTGCAAAATCAATGACAATTGGACTAAAACCTGTTAACTTCAAAGTGGATGCCACCAGGGACACTGCCATTGTCAAGGGTAGCTGTGCTGACCTTGTTAAAGGCCTTTCGGATGTTGTATGTATCCAACTACTATGTGCTGCATATTTAAGTAAGTTCTATGTTTGCCTGTATATCTAAAACATGTGTTCGTTGTGCAGAATTGGTGGAGAGAGTTGTTTCCAGGCATTGTGGCAAGTGCAAACACCACCAGGATCATCTCCACTGGGCACTCTAACTCATGTGATGGGTTGCTTCAATTGGTGAGTCACATACCACAATATCTTCTGATATGGTTATCCATGTACTTGACTGCTTTCATGTGGTGTATTTATGTGTGAAAAATTTGCAGATGCATGCAGAGCTTCAGGTAATGTCACCTGAAATCCCAGTTGGCGATGTGACATTCCTGAGGCAGTGTGTGCAGAATGGAACAGGACTGTGGTACGTGGTTGATGTGTCTATCAACTCTGTCCTTGGAAAGAGTAAATCATCTCAACACAGTGTGCAGTCCACTAGGACAACTGAGAGGCACATGGAAGTCAGGTTCTTGCCATCGGGCTGCATTATTCAAGAAATGGGGAATGGCTACTCCAAGGTACTTGCTTCCTCATTGACTCAAATCATTGATAAAAGTTGTTAACTAATATTGATTTCCCTAGTCTCTAATGTGATGTATAGAAAATCTGCGTTGGACAACTATTTGAGAATGTTTAATTCTCAGGAACATATCGAATGAGAACCAGTCATAGAACATGATAAAGTGTAGCAGCAAATTTGATCCCTGTTGAGACAGTATTAGTTGGATTACGCTCTACCCCCTCCATCCCAAAATATTGCTACTTTGAGACTTTTTTTTTTGGAGGGATTAAGGAATATAGTGAAATGATGGGGAATGCTTGTGATTATTTGAGATCAGGAAGTAGTTGGAGAAATTTAATGAGAGATGGTTATGATTGGCAGATATGAGGGGATATAGGTGGAGATGTAGCTATATTTGTGGACACATTTTGAATACTAAAAGGTAGCTATATTTTGCGACAGATGGATTAAGTAGATACTAAGTTGTTTTTTTACTGGTATAGTAGACAGTTAGGTAGCTATAGTATTGTTTGTCAGAGAACCACTGTATAACAAAATTATGCCAGCATATAATAAAATGAGTAATATACCCATCTGTATTTACATTTGCCATTTAATTGCATTTCGAAAGAGGTGAGGAAACGGTCACACTAACCAACCATTTTTCAGGAGACAACAGAAAACAATGTACATTCCAGAATCATTGCCAAAGAATGCTGTAGCAAAACTGACAAACAGGTTTTTAAGAAATTAGATCCATGCTATTATAAATCTGACAGGTTTGGAGCCATGCCATTATAATTTCACAGTTATTTGATATATGCCACTACATATCCCTTCAATTCATTTTCTAAAATTTTTGGACCAAATTACTCCCATCATCTTCCTTCGTCCCCTCCTCTCTCCTGTTCATCTTTGCCACAACGGAGGACCAGCTCTGGCCAAAGATAGCATGACCGTGGCAGGGGACGGCTGTTGTTCCTTTGCTTCTCCCTGCGCATATCCAAATGCTCCCTTTGCTTCAGGCTCCATGGCACCACCAGTTTGCAGCAGCTACAATTCGTGGAGGTGGGGATGGGAACTGGGGGTTGAGGGGGGAGGTGCTGCATCAACGAGCCCTCTGCATCCCAAGGTGCCTCTGAGCTGGTGGAGATCAACACATCCTGATCCATCACGGTCGGGTTTGGCAAGTGTTCGTCGTCACCGCTAATTGCAGTCACAATCGTGATGCCGCTTGCTAAGGAGAGTGGGAGCTCAACAGGGGAAGAGCTCAGGGAGGAGGAGGATGGCTGGATGGATCAGGAGTTGGGACTCGGGACTTATATTTTGTTGTGACCGGTTGGCTCATAACTTTTCTGATTTGTTTTCATGGTAGTGGGCTAGTGGCTGGCATCAGAGATCTGCGAGGAGGGAGAACAAGATGAGCACAAGAGAGAGGAGTGGATGAAAGAAGATGGGGGCAATTTGGTCCAAAATTTTTACAAAATGCACTGAAGGAATAAGTAGTGGCATATATCAAATAGTTGTCAAATTATAATGGCATGGATCTAAATAAGTGAATAATAATGATATATGTCAAAACCGTAAAATTATAATGTCATGGATCTAATTAACCAAAAGGAGTACCTAGCATCTACACCCAACCTGGCTGTACACAGCCAACAAAACATACAAAAGTACTTGGACCCAAGACCTTACAACAAAGGCCCAAGCAAACATATAAAAGGTTCAGCCAAAACACTAGAAGAAGGCTAAGCTTCAATCCTGTTGGAAGCTAGAGTCATGGAGTTTTAATCAAAACTGACAAAAATGGCCCTAGTTACCCTGTTTTATGGGTGGCCAACTAGACATGATCTCATTCTTGTCACTACTAGCATTCTCTGGCCCTTGGTTCACTCGTTGGACTTTGTATAAACACAACCATGTGAACAAATCTTTAAACCAAACGTGCATTGACCTCATAATTCGAACATCACAATCAGCTAACATTTTCAGCATCATTTACATTGGCAGGTGAACTGGATGGTGCATGCAGTTTATGACGAGAGAGTGATACAAGAACTTCACTGGCCACTTCTCCGTTCTGGGAAAGCCCTCGGTGCATGCCGCTGGGTAGCATCACTCCAGAGACACAGTCAGTTTTTCTCCAGCTTGTGCAACTCCATCCCTTGTCCTGGCAGCACAGGTGAGTGGTGCTATTATATATGCAAAACAATGAACTTTTGTATGTTGATCTTAACAGTCAGTGAACACTACGGTACATATTTTTTCGATAGTGAAAGAAATGCTGTGGAGAAGAAATGCCCTGCACCTGGTGAAGCAGATGACGAGCAGCTTCACAGCTCTATGTGCGTCAATGTCTAAGGCCATGCTGCAAGATGTTGATGTTACTCAATTTGCAAATCAGATAATTGGTGGTGCAACAGGTGAACCTGTTGGTCAGCTGTTGAGCGCCACCACAACCATCTGGCTCCCTGGTGTAAAGCCAAGGCACGTGTACGACTACCTGCATGATGAGCAGTGCCTTGTTGAATGGCGCTACCTCTTCGGTGATCAGCTGCTTCAGGGCAATGCCTTGCCATATGGTGCCCCCAGGAACGGTGAAGCTGTGCAGAAGTTCTACCGCATGGTGAATGGCCTACATGAAGGGCATGCTATCTCCCTGATCAACCCCAGAGTAAGCTCCTTACTACTTACTAGTTATTGTTTCCCTGCAACTATTAAGTTGCATACTTCCAGTACAGTCGAGTTTTAGCTAGAAAGAAACTCCATTGATTGAAAAGTAACTTGTGACCAAGGAATATGTTGCTGCCAAAACTTTTCATCTTTGATAATAGTTTATTTTTTAGTATATAATTGATCACATTAAAAACCATTAAAATATGTTCTTACACGCCCTCCGTTTCATACTAGAACTCATTTTAGGTTTGTCCTAAGTCGAACCCATTCAAGTTTGATCATGTTTATAGAAAAACATAGCAACATTTACAACATCAAATTAGTTTCATTAAATCCACAATGGATTAAATGCAACTAATTTGATATTTTAGATGTTGATACGTTTTTCTATAAACTTGGGCAAAATTGAATAGGTTTGACTTAGGGCTAACCCAAAACGACTTCCAATTTGGGAAGGAGGGAGAATAAGGATATTAGAGCTAGTTCAGATACATACTTTGATCAGGACTAATATTCTGTTCTAGTCTACTTCTTTTGTTCCAAAATATAAGCATTTCTATGATTCAAATTTTCTACCCACGGTACAATCATTGCTGCACTGATTCCAATCATTACAATGATTCGAACCAATTAAGTGTTTGGTAAGGGAATGCAATCATTTCAAAATTCAAAAATTAATCACTGAAGTGATGAATCTTTTGGCTCTCCTTAGTATTTGCTAAACCACCTAGCAATGCTAATATCTTGGAACGGAGGTAGTAGAAGATAAATATCAAGATTCTGTGACCAAAAGGAATAATAATTTCTATCCTTTGTAGGTGCTGCATTCATCCAAAAACCAGTTGAAGCACCTCTTGCCCATAAAAATGCAGTGTTAATTATGTATTAGTGAATAGTCACACGAAATGGGATTGAAGGCAGTGTTCCTCAACGTGAGTCCTAGGAACGCGTAAACATTTCCATCCCCACCTTGTGAAAAACTCCCACAAGTAGCGTACCACTCGACCCATTCGACCAGGGAAAATCTATACCTAGTGTTTAGCTTGAAAGCTCACTCTTGACCAGTAGGATGTTTTCCAAAAGCTGGTTTCATATTTAGCGAAGTCCTTTACAAGAGTTCCTAAAGAATAACCCTTATCTGCAACACAATTACTTTATTACTCATGCGAGTCAAGTAAATATGTACTCTGCATCTCACGTGATCTTTAGTTCCCTTCCGTCCTGCAAAACTAAACCCCTTTTTTCTCATGCGCAGGAAATCGATGGCAGCATAAGCAGCACTCTGCTGCTGCAAGAGGCAAGAACTGATCTTTCTGGCTCCCTCATAGTTTACGCCGGGATTGATGTGAACACAATGCATTCCATCATGACTGGCGATCTTGACCCTGCCACCGTCTTCCTTGTGTCCTCTGGATGTGTCATTCTCCCTGACTGCCTGGACTCGTGCCCTCTACTACCACCTCCAACTGCAGACCAGGCCAGCAGCAGCTCTAGTGCTGGTATTGCCAGCAGGAGCAGAACAGGTGGGTCATTCGTCACTGTCGCTTACCAAATGTTTGTGAGCAGCCAGAGTAGTGGAGGATCATCAATTAATCAGGGCCACGATGCACTCAAGAACGCCACCAACATGTTCAAGGCTTCCCTCGAGACCCCCATCCTGGCATAGTACAATGTGTCCAGGGTAGCATTTGCATCTGAAATTGAAATGCGGATCGAGTGAACTCCAGTGTTTTTAAGACTTGTTTGTTCAGGGGATGAGTATCTCTGATAGACATCATGAATCGTGTTGTTCGTTTGCCTTGTTTACCATTTTGTTAGTCCTTTTCAGACCGTGGATTTGGAATGTGGATCAGACAATTATAATGGTTGGATCCTTGAGACAATGTTTCTGGTTTCTGGTATTCATTTTTCTTGTTTTGCTAAGGGAAGCCAGGAGTTTTCTGCATTGGTAGAATGAAAATGGTAAGTGCAACGTTCAGTAGTTGACTCGGACGAGCGGCAGTGCATTTGTATAGAAGCACTAGTCATCCCGACAATTATTGGGGTTACCTAGTTCACAATCAGGGGTTGATTCTTGAACGAGACAAACAAATGAAAAATAATTTCTAAATAAAACTTTTATATACGTGTTTGGATTTAAAGTTAAAGCTGTAAAATAAACTATCTTAAAAAAACTTTAAATCTACTTTAAATTTAAAGAAAAATAAATAAATATTAGCTGATAAGCATAAGAATAAAGGGGCAACAAATGAAAATGGCCTTTTTGTATCAATTAAATTTTTACTGGACGATCGTCTCCTGCGCTAATGGATGGATGTTTGTCTGCGTTGGATCCCAGATTTCATTGCACGCATTATTTTGGATCAGTCTATGGGTTTGGAAACCGATTTATGGATGTTTCTATCATGTTCTACTGTTCTCCTGTGCAAGTTTGTATGAACTTTCGGCGAAACTCTCCTTTTTGGTTCTTGGATTTTACTCAACGTCTATTTTTCACCTCCAACTTACAAAACTGTACACATAACACTAGGGAGGGCAATTCCCCTACAGGCTGGAAAGAGCCCTGCCCACGCCCTGAAATATAATAGCACACTATAAATTCAACCCAATAGACCCAATTACTATACCATATACAAACCCAAACCCTACTTATCCATTTCTATTATCTCCTCTCTCTCCTCCCTTTTACCTTCGCTCAGCCGCAGGCGGCCGACCTCTCCTCTCAACCTCTCTGTCTGCCCACCACCTTGGCACCACCGCCCATGTCCTATGGGAGATACATTAGAGTCCATATGATTTTAGGTATCGTATAGGAGGAGGTGGAGGGTTCGGCCGGCTAGGGGTAGGGCTAGGGGCGCACGACCAAGGGGGAGAGTGAGGGGTTGCTCGGCCTGGGCTAGACCTAAGCCAATCTGAACTCGGTTTTTCAGCCCAGGAATAACGACCTATGGCTAAAACAAAACAAAACTGATGAACTGTAGGATCAAGATATCGACTAGAGGGGGGTGAATAGGCGATTAAAAATAAATCACCTCTAAACAAAACTAACCTAAGTTGCTAGGCTTGATGGAGAGCAAGACTACACAAGCAACTAAGTTAAGTTTTGCGATCCTAGGGTGATAGTGGCTCAATAGTATCACTAGGAAAGTAAATAGCACCTACTAAGTCTAGTTTTGCAATCCTAGAGTGAAATGATCACAAGTATATCTCTAGAAATGTAAATTGCACAGATGTAAAAGTGACGAGCAAAAAGGCAATGAGACAAGCAATTTTTCATCGAGGTTTAGAAACTCGCCGGTTTCCTACTCCCCATTGAGGCGAGCCCAACTCCATCGCTCAATCACAAAGCCACTGCACTCCCCCTTCGTCAAGGGGTGGGCAAAGTGGGAGCCGGCCCAAGGAGAGGACTACCCAAGCCTCGATCACTAAGGTTGTTCTTCCCCCACTCCGAAGATGGCGAACACCGAGCCACTCACAAGCCGGCGCCGGGTCTTTTCCACAACTTCATGGAGAGATCACTAGGCAACTCCTCCACAAGCCGTCTAGGAGGCGGCAACCTCCAACAGTAACAAGCGATGACCCGGCGTGGAGATGATCAAGTGCCACACTAGCTCTACAATGAAGCAATGCACTTGATTCTTGGCTAGAACTCCCTCAAACACACTAAATGGATGAACCCTAAGCTCAAATGAGTGTGTGAGAGATGCAAGGGATATGAGCAATTGAAATGGCAGCCAAAAGAGCTCCCTTGCTGCTGGTGGGGGTACCAACAAAATCTAGCCGTTGGGGTCGAAATGCCCCAATTCTGTGTGCTGCCGGTCTGACCGGAGGTATGTGGTCGGTCAGACCGTGCTACTATGCAACGGCTAGAAAACTAGCCGTTGGAGCTCTGACAGGTGATGTCAGGGGCCCGGCCGGTCAGACCGGTGTTGAGCAGTCGGTCAGACCGACCTCAGCTCGGTCAGACCGCCATCAGCTCGGTCTGACCGACTGCGGCTCTGTCGGCTCTGTATCAGCCACCCCGAGGGGCCAAAAATCGGACTCTAAGGAGGCGGTTAGACCGCCCAGCAGCTTGCGGTCAGACCGGCTGAACTGGCCGGTTAGACCGCCATAATATGGCCGGTCAAACCCTACTGTGGCCGGCGGTCAGACCGCCCTACGACTGTCGGTCTGACCGACCTTGGTCTGGCCAACTCCAGTGAGTTTTGCAAGAAAGAAAATATGTTTCAAGTGTTTATGCAAATGACCTAATGTGGCAATTAAAATCATATCTTTGCTAGGTCATTACCCCTCTTAATAGTACGGCAAAGCTAAAGATGAACTAGAGAAAATTTGATCGCCCCAACGCTAGATTTACCAACTCCTTCCAATTTGCTTTGCGCCATCAAATTTAATACGTCAATAATCATCCATGAGCACTTATGAGTGAATCTAAACTGAAACACATATCTCAAGTGTAATGGTTAGTTCACAATTAGCGCTTGTCATTAATTACCAAAATTAACAACGGGGGCCTAGATGCTTCAATCTCCCCCTTTTTGGTAAGTGATGACAAACACTACAAATTAAACATAGAAAATATGAACATATTGCAATAAGGATCCCCCTTAACAAGTGCACAATAATCACGAATAATAAATAGAGATATCAAGAGCAAAAGATGGTCATTCATATATCAATCTCACATCCACCATCCATCACAACACAAGTTCACAATAATAGCCATTTAACCAAAATAGATAAAACCCATCCAAAGAGGTCTAACAGGGTGACATAGGCTATTACAAGACCACGAGGGGTCCAATGAGACAAATAGTTCAACAAAACGAAAACAAACACACAAGATAGAGTAATAGCCCATACCCCATACATAATATAGCCCAACCACTTATCCTAATAGATAGAGGTAGCTAACCTCACTACTTCTAGTCCCATGAACCAACGATAAAAGCCTAGATTTTTCTCCCCCTTTTGGCATCAAGGACCAAAAAGCATCACTCTGGTGGAGGAGGAGGACGCGCCGAAGTGGATGGATGGGATGAATCACGGCGACGATGGTAGACAAAGGCCTGAGAACTCTCTAAGAGCTGCACGAGGCGATCAAGAGTCCCAACCTGAGAATGCAACATGTCCATAGAAGAGTTCAGAGAGCCAACATCTGTTCTAAGCTCACACACATCCTCATGCATAGCCCCTTGTCCAGTGTGCAAGCGGGCAAAGTTATCGCTTAGGGTATTGAGAGCTCCTAGCACTGGGTTGAAGTAGTCATTTGGAGGCATGCCAAAGTATGCATATTGGGGATTGAAGAAGTCATGAGGAGCAAACCCTTGAAGAGGTGGTGGAGGAGCCGGAGCTTGACTTGAACTTGCTCCTTGAGTGAATTGCCTCACTCTAGCACCCCTAGGAGTAGACAACTGAAGACGTGGCTTGTATTGCTTGTGAGGCTTCAAGTTACCCCCTGCAGCCCCAAGCTTGTCTTGAATCAACCTCATGATATAGGGTGCATAGTATATTCCCTGAGTAAATGTGCCCTTGGAGATAGCAATTTCTTGCATCATGAGAGTCACAACATCAAACTGACAGCCCTGAATAATAGCATCAATGACATGCCAGGCCACCCCTCTGATGTCATCATTGTTTCCAAGGCGAGGAAGGATGGTAGCCCTCACAATCCTGTTGACCACACTAGGAATGGTCCTCAAACCTGCAACCTTCCCATGTGTGTACCTCGCTCCATATTCATAGAACTGTGAGAGATAGTCCATGGAGAGAGGATTGAAATTGAGCTCCTCGTGCAGATCATCTCCAAAGTCAAAGCGGATGTTGAGAAGCCTCCGGAACTGCCTCCGAGAGATAGAACAAGGAAGAGTATTGGACATCCACTTCATCTCACTATAATCACCGGCTACCCATACTGTGGCATAGAACTGTCGGATCAAGTCCTCATTGTAATCATGCTTGAGGGTCACAATGCGGTCAATGCCCACCAGCTTGAAGAGATCATGCCGGCTGTGAAATTCAGGTGTCTCATTGATATCTCTCCAAGAAATCCATTTGTTATCTGCAAAAGCTTTTCCAACATAAATCTACTCATACACTGTCTTCTGGAATGCAGTGTGGAATCTGGGATCTGTAGTGTCTTTAGGCCTCAAAAACTGATCATGATGCCTTAAGATGGTGTACTGTGCCGGATTCCTTATGTTTACCACAAATTGGATGGAGGGATCAATCTCTATCTCATCACTCTCATCATCCTCATTTTCTTCATTACCGCTGTCATCCTCTCCACTTTCCTCTTCACTACTTTCCTCAACGTTTTCTTTAGCCTCTTCGTCACTTTGAGCATACTGCTCAGTACTAGAATTATCAGATTCTCCATCTGACTCACTGGCAGGATCTTGAGCAATCTGGCGACAAGTACAAGGAGGCATCTCTGAAGAAAGGACACAACAAAGCAATGATATGATATTAGCAAGAATTCTAGAACCAGATTTGAGGTGGAGAAAATTTGCGCTTATAACTTGTGAAAGTTGGTCAGACTGCAGGCTGGAGTCCGGTCAGATCGGCAGTCAACTTCCGGTCAGACCGCCTGGTGACTGCTGGTCCGACCGCCGTATTACGGTCGGTCAGACCATGACGCAGGCCGGTGAGACCGGCCGCCAACCCACGGTCAGACTGCCGGTGGCAACAGACCGCATCCCACAAGTTTAAGCAATCACAAAATTTTCAACAACCACGAATTTGAATCTAAAATATTGCTACAACAAGAGATACAGAATTTGAAACATAGACAACAAGGGTATGGCCTATTTCATGAAGATTGAAAAGTGGGAAGAACTACCCTTAACCCTAGAGATTGAAATAGACCGAATTGAGATTAGATTCAAACGGGAGAGGGATTTACCGGTTGAATGGAGGGGATTTGCACCAAGAACTACCCTCTATTTGTGCAAATCGAAGAACACCTCGTGCTTCACCTAGGGTTCCATGCCATGGAGCAAAAATTCAAAAAAAACGAAAGTAATCCATGGAACGGAGAGATGAAGCGGAGGAGAATCACTTACGGTGTAACCGGAGAGAAATCTACGGTCAAACCGAGGGGATTTGAGAGGAGGATGAGGTTAGGGTTTGAGAGGGGAGAGAGAGAGAGGATTTTCGGGTTTGGGATGTGAGGGGGTGAGAGAAGGAGAGGAGAGGTTGGGCAGGGAAGAGGGAGTTAAAACTCCCTAGGCCCACCGGCCGGTCTGACCGTCGCTACCCGGTCGGTCAGACCGCCCCACCCGTTCGGTCAGACCGCCCATATAGCGCCGGTCAGACCGCCGGCCTCAACTGACAGTGCACAGCCCTTGCACAGTTTGGCTGCCCCCAAACAATAAAATCCACAAATAAAACAGGTTTGAAGCAATTTCTTTTGAATATATGAGTTAAAATATTGCTATCCATCCATAATATTTGAAAATCATGATGGTTTGCGACACAACTCATTTAAGTGCTAGGAGGTGACCGTTTATGGTCTATAAAGGGATTTTGGACCAAAACAATTTGCAAATAACTTTTGAAGGAAATAGTTTTTGAAATCGATTTGAATACCAAAAACATTTGAAATAGACTTCTCTACCAACATTGTTTTAGCACTTTTCCCAAAAACCTCCTCAATCCCATTATAAGGATGAAACCACATTTTAGCCAAAACTAAGAATCTAGTTTCTTTAAGAGAGGGTAAAAAAAAGCATTTTCAATCAAAGATTGTTTTTCTTGTAAAGAGAGGGTTGGAAAATATATTGGAGACCTTTTGAAACATTTTCCAAGAGGTAGTTCTCAAATTTCAATTATTTTGCAAAAGTTTTGACTTATGTTGACTTGGTCATTTTGAAAGCACTAGTAGCACTAGTTAGTTATTTTTCTCACATATAAGAGAAGGTGGGGCATATGCAAGAGTGCAAAGCTCTCCCTTAATGTGATATGCTCCAAGAGGGAAAGAACGACAAAGAAACAATAAAATCGAAGCACAAAAGAGCAAACTTACAAAGAGCAAGAAAATAAACATGATGCACAAAATCAAGCCACATTAGAGAAATCTATGACATTTAACTCATTCCTCAATTTGCAAAAGCGGGTTTCATCAAGAGGCTTGGTAAAGATGTCGGCTAGTTGATCCTCGGTTCTTATATGGCTAATGATTATGTCACTCTTGGCAACATGATCTCTTAGAAAGTGGTGGCGAATGTCAATATGCTTGGTTCTAGAATGTTGGACCGGATTATTGGCTATCTTTATGGCACTATCATTGTCACATAGGAGAGGGGTTTTGGTAAAGGATATGCCATACTCCAACAAAGTTTGTTTCATCCAAAGCAATTGGGCACAACAACTACCCGCCGAAACATATTCTGCCTCGGCGGTAGAGAGGGCTACGGAGTTTTGTTTCTTGGATGACCATGACACAAGAGATTTACCAAGCATTTGGCAACTACCAGATGTACTCTTTCTATCCACTTTGCAACCAGCATAATCCGAGTCGAAATAGCCAACAAGCTTAAACTTAGCACCTTTTGGGTACCACAAGCCAATAGTTGAGGAATGCTTTAAATATCTTAGAATTCTTTTCATGGCCACTAAGTGACACTTCTTAGGAGCGGCTTGAAACCGTGCACACATGCAAACACTAAACATGGTATCCGGCCTAGATGCGGTAAGGTAAAGCAAACTACCAATCATAGAACGATAAAGCTTTAAGTCTACCAGTTTACCTCCCTCATCAAGGTCGAGATGTCCATTTGTCGCCATGGGAGTCTTGATTGGCTTTGCATCCTCCAAGCCAAACCTCTTGAGTAGATCCTTGATGTACTTGCTTTGGCTCACAAAGTCCCTTCCTTGAGTTGCTTGATTTGAAGTCCAAGAAAAAAGCTCAACTCTCCAATCATGGACATCTCAAACTCCCTAGACATCATATCACCAAATTCCTTGCAATACACCTCATTAGTAGAACCGAATATGATATCATCAACATAAATTTGACATACAAAGAAATCATCATCAATGATTCTTGTGAAGAGGGTGGTGTCAACCTTTCCAATTTTAAAATCCTTTGACAAAAGAAAGTCTCTCAATTTTTCATACCAAGCTCTAGGAGCTTGTTTTAGTCCATAGAGAGTTTTTGAGAGTTTATAAACATGGTTAGGATTTTTAGGATCTTCAAAACCGGGAGGTTGTTCAACAAAAACAAGCTTGGCAATTTCACCATTAAGAAAGACACTTTTCACATCCATTTGAAATAATTTTATATCAAAACATGATGCAAAAGTAAGAAGAATACGAATAGCTTCAAGTCTAGCTACGGGGGCAAAGGTTTCACCAAAATCCAAACCTTCAACTTATGTGAAGCCTTGTGCCACCAATCTTTCTTTGTTTCTTACCACCAACCCATTTTCATCTTGTTTATTTCTAAAGACCTACTTTGTCCCAATGACATTGTGGTCTTTAGGCCTTTCAACCAAAGTTCACACTTTGTTTCTTGTGAAGTTGTTGAGCTCTTCTTGCATGGCATTTATCCAATCCGAATCGCGAAGAGCTTCATCTACATGTTTTGGCTCAAGACAAGAAATAGACGAGTAATGTTCATAAATAGAAGCAACACGAGATCGAGTTTGAACACCCATACTAATATCACCCAAAACTTGATCAATTGGGTGATCCTTGGAAAGAGAGATGTGTATTCTTGGTGACATGAGTGGATCTTGTGCCTTTTCCTCCTCCACTTCATCATGAGCTTGACTTGGCGTAGCGGAAGTAGATGACTCATTTTGATTGGAGGTGGATGGCTTGTCTTTCACTTCATTAGGCTTGATGTCACCAATAGACATGTTCTTCATAGCTTTCATCAAGCCTTCATCACCTACATCATCCAAATTCTCGTGTCCCTCTTGGGAGCCATTAGTCTCATCAAATTGGACATCGGCGGTTTCTTCTACTATACCTTTACTTTTGTTGTAGACCCGGTATGCCTTGCTATTTGAGGCATATCCTAAAAGAAAACCTTCATCACACCAACTTTCAAATTTGGTTAGTCTAACACCCTTTCGATAAATATAACACTTGCAACCAAAAACACAAAAATAGGCAACATTTGGCTTTCTCCCAACAATGCAAATAAAGCCTATTTGTTGCATGGTAAGCGGTGTTTATGGGTTCTGCCCAAAAGGAGTCGGAAACACCATATTCATCGAGCATAGTTCTTGCCATTTCAATTAATGTACGATTTTTCTTTTCTACCACACCATTTTGTTGAGGTAAGTAAGTGGCGGAAAATTCGTGCTTAATACCAAGATCATCGCAATAGTCCTCAATATTGGTGTTTTTAAACTCGGACCCATTGTCACTTCTAATTTTCACAAGAGAGCAATTAAATTCGTTTTGAGCCATTTTTACAAATTTCTTGAAAAGGTCGGCAACAATGGACTTGTCATGCAAAAAGAATACCCAAGTATATTGAGAATAGTCATCAACAATCACAAGACAATGACTATTTCCACCAATGCTCCTATAGGTTGTTGGGCCAAACAAATCCATGTGTAAGAGCTCCAATGGTCTAGGTGTGGACATGATACTTTTGATAGGATGAGAACATGCAACTTGCTTGCCGGCTTGACAAGTACTACAAAGCTTATCCTTCTCAAACTTCACATCTTTCAAGCCCACAACTAGATCACGTTTTGAAAGTTTACTCAATTGATTCATACCAACATGGGCTAGTCTCCTATGCCAAAGCCAACCCAATGAAGTTTTTGCAATCAAACAAGTTTTCAAGCTTGTTTCACTGGAAGAGAAATCAACCAAGTAAAGATTTCCATATCTAAAACCCTTAAAGACACAAGACTTGTCATCAAGACTTGAAACAACAACCTCATGAGAAAAGAAGTTACATGACAAACCAAGATCACAAATTTGAGCAACCGAGAGCATGTTAAAATCGAGAGATTCAACAAGAGAGACATTTTGGATAGACAAGTCATTTGAGATAGCAATTTTACCTAAACCAATTACATTTCCTTTGCTATTGTCTCCAAATGTCACTTTCTCCTTATCTTTTCCTCCCACTTCAAATGTGGTGAACATAGCCCTATCACCGGCCATGTGTTGAGTGCATCCACTATCAAGCACCCAATGGTTCCCACCGGTGCGATAGTTCACCTACAAAAGAAGATCAAACTCTTTTAGGTACCCAAACTTTGTTGGGTCCTTGGAGGTTAGAGATCAAAGACTTAGGCACCCAAATGGCATTCTTTTTACCACCAAGTATAGGGGAACCAACATACTTGGCAACAATCCTACCATCATGAGTCTTCCTAAGCATATAGTGTGAGTCAAACAAATATGGCTTGGGAGGCTTGCCACCATGGCAATCATTTACCAACTGCCCAACCTCATGACACTTAGTGCAATACTTGCCATTGCTCTTGACAAAGCGAGTGACATGGTGAGAAGGTTTCTTTCCCTTCTTTGGAATGAATCCAAGTCTCTCCTTATTAAGGATACACCGTTATTCACTCAAAATTTTGTCAAGAGTGTTCTTGCCCTTAAAGCATCTTTCCAAACTCTTATTGAGCTTGGCCACTTGCTCTTTGAGCTCATTGTTCTCAATGACAAGTGAGGTATCATGAGTGGACACACAAGAACTAGAACTAGAGCAAGGCACATCCATAAGATCATCACAAGAGATGGAAATGCTAGATGATGCAACATGAGCAATATGACAAGTAGTACTATCATCAAGCAAATCACAAGATATGCCAACATCAATAAGTGCTCCATGTTGTGTAGTGGAAAGGAGATTGTCATGAGCTTCCTTAAGCTTCTCATGAGAAATGATTAGTTTCTCATGTGAAGTCTTTATCTCCTCATACAAGACTTTCAAAGAAGCATGATCCTTCTTTAGAGCCTTGAACTTGACTATCTCCTTTTCACTATAAGCATGGAGTTCCTCAAACATACTCACAAGCTCATCATAGGAAACATCATCACAATCATCATCACTTTCACTATCACTAAAGGATGATACCTTAGACGAGTTCTTTGCCATGAGACATAGAGGAACGAAGAGTGATGGAGCCTCCTTGATAGCAACCACGGCTATCTTCTTTTTCTTGGAGCTTGCATCATCATCAACTTCTTCTTCATCGGACCCGGATGAGGTTGTACTGTCCTCATTTGAGTCCCATTGCCCAATGAATGCCTCAATTTTTCTTCCTTTCTTCTTGAGCTTCTTCATGAGCTTGTAACCTCCACTCTTCTTCTTGTATGACTTGTCTCCATCCTTATTTTTGGAAGGACACTTGGAAGCAAAGTGTCCCTTCTCACCACACTCAAAGCACCTCAAGTTTGAGAGAGTCTTATTTGGTCTTCTATTTCTTCTTCTATTTGAGTTGGAGCCTCTTCCCTTTTCTTTTCTTCTTCCCAAGAAGTCATTGATCTTCTAGCCAAAAGAGCGATTTCTCCTTCCAAGCCATCATGAGCTTCACTTGCCTTGCTTTTGCCCTTGTCTTCAACTTCGGCTTGAAGACCAATGCACTTCTTTGATGGTGAGGCTTCCTCCATCTCCTTCTTCTTCAACTTGTACATGTCATTGGCGTTGATCTTCCCCAAAAGGCTTGCGGGAGTCATTCTTAACATGTCGAAGTTGATGAGCATGGTGACAAGTGTCTCATACTTCTCCGGCAAGGCTCTAAGCATCTTTTGGGCAACTTCAAGATCAGTGTAAGTTGCTCCTAGCCTCTTGAGATCATTCACAATGACATTGAGTCTTCCATACACGTCATTCACACTTTCATGAGGTAACATGGTGAATGTCTCATATTGGACCTTGAGAAAGTGAAGCTTGGATCCTTGTATTCATTTGTACCCTCATGAATTTCACTCAACTTAACCCAAATCTCATGAGCGGTCTCAAGATTGCTTATCCTATCAAACTCTTCTTGGCTCAAGGACTTGAATAATACATTCATGGCTTGAGCATTGTAACTTGCATTACGTAACACAAGTTGAGTGGGTGCCGTGGAGTCAAGTGGCATGACACATCCTTCATCTACAACCTTCCAAATACTAGCATTCATAGCCTTAAGGTAAGTAGACATTTTAATTTTCTAAGTGGAATAATTTGTGCCATTAAACATAGAAACCCTACCAACATTGTGAATCTCTTCCGACATCTTTTCTCTCTAGGCGGTAAAGCCTAAACACGAGAGACCAAGCTCTGATACCACTTGTAGGATCCAGATGTCGACTAGAGGGGGGTGAATAGGCGATTAAAAATAAATCACCTCTAAACAAAACTAACCTAAGTTGCTAGGCTTGATGGAGAGCAAGACTACACAAGCAACTAAGTTAAGTTTTGCGATCCTAGGGTGATAGTGGCTCAAAAGTATCACTAGGAGAGTAAATAGCACCTCATAAGTCTAGTTTTGCAATCCTAGGGTGAAATGATCACAAGTATATCTATAGAAATGTAAATTGCACAAATGTCAAAGTGACAAGCAAAAAGGCAATGAGACAAGCAATTTTTCACCAAGGTTTGGAAACTCGCCGGTTTCCTACTCCTCGTTGAGGCGAGCCCAACTCCATCGCTCAATCACAAAGCCACCGCACTCCCCCTTCGTCAAGGGGTGGGCAAAGTGGGAGCCGGCCCAAGGAGAGGACTACCCAAGCCTCGATCACTAGGGTTGTTCTTCCTCCACTCCGGAGATGGCGAACACCGAGCCACTCACAAGCCGGCGCCGGGTCTTTTCCACAACTTCATGGAGAGATCACCGGGCATCTCCTCCACAAGCCGTCTAGGAGGCGGCAACCTCCAAGAGTAACAAGCGATGACCCGACGTGGAGATGATCAAGTGCCACACTAGCTCTACAATGAAGCAATGCACTTGATTCTTGGCTAGAACTCCCTCAAACACACTAAATGGATGAACCCTAAGCTCAAATGAGTGTGTGAGAGATGCAAGGGATATGAGCAATTGAAATGGTAACCAAGAGAGCTCCCTTGCTGCTTGTGGGGTACCAACAAAATCTAGCCGTTGGGGTCGAAATGCCCCAATTCTGTGTGCTGCCGGTCTGACCAGAGGTATGTGGCCGATCAGACCGTGCTACTGTGCAACGGCTAGAAAACTAGCCGTTGGAGCTCTGACAGGTGATGTCAGGGGCTCGGCCGGTCAGATCGACGTTGAGCAGCCGGTCAGACCAACCTCAGCTCGGTCAGACCGTCATCAGCTCGATCTGACCGACTGCGGCTCCGTCGGCTCTATATCGGCCACACCGAGGGGCAAAAATCGGCCTCCAGGGGGGTGGTCAGACCGCCCAGCAGCCTGCGGTCAGACCGGCTGAACCGGCCAATTAGACCGCCATAATATGGCTGGTCAGACCCTACTGTGGCCGGCGGTCAGACCGCCCTACCACTGTCGGTCTGACCGACCTTGGTCTGGCCAACTTCAGTGAGTTTTGCAAGAAAGAAAATATGTTTCAAGTGTTTATGCAAATGACCTAATGTGGCAATTAAAATCATAACTTTGCTAGGTCATTACCCCTCTTAATAGTACGACAAAGCTAAAGATGTACTAGGAAAAAATTTGATCGCCCCTTCACCTCGATCAATTTAAAATTAAAACGCTAGATTTACCAACTCCTTCCAATTTGCTTTGCGCCATCAAATTTAATGCGTCAATAATCATCCATGAGCACTTATGAGTGAATCTAAACTGAAACACATATCTCAAGTGTAATGGTTAGTTCACAATTAGCGCTTGTCATTAATTACCAAAAGTAACAACAGGGCCTAGATGCTTCATGAACGAGTTGCCGACTTTTTCTTAAACTTTGAACGACGTTTATTCGGTGAATTTTTAATTCGTTTCTTCATAAATTTCAACTATACATCCAGTTAGTTGTATTTGACACAACGAAATATGAAAACACGTATTCACGACCTTCTGAATCAAATTAATTAAACACTTTCTTTTATTTAATTAACTCTTGACTAAGCCAACACAATTTCTATTCCAATTTAGAAAATTGATTTATTGGCTTAGGAAAAACTTAGGATGTTATAAACCTACCACCCTAAATAGAATCTCATCCTCGAGATTGATTTGTACCGGCAAACATGTTAGGGTGGGTAGCCTTCAACTCATCTTCACGCTCCCAAGTTGCTTCTTCCTCTGAATGGTGACTCTACTAAACCTTGCAAAAATGGATTACTCTGTTCCTTGTATTTCTCTCACTTGTTTCCAAAATCCGAATCAACTTCTCCACTTAGGCCAGGTCCTCTTGCAACTCATTCTGTTATGGGTCGGCTTCCTCTGTTGGTATTTGCAAGCACTTATTCAACCATGATACATCGTAGTTTATTATATACAACAATGTAACCTAGGGATAATAATTTTGCCCATAGGTTCGGGTATCCATGGATACCCGACTCGATGGGTATGGGTTAATTTTTTTTCCCATGGGCATGCCCGCCCGTGATCCAAAAATCTAGCAGACGGTAGTTGGGTTTTGTATTTTATCCGTGGGTAACCATATCTGACCTGATATTCATGTGGACGCTGATTTTGGCCTATCTTTCATATCTATTTTTTATTGACGTATTAAAATCTTAAACTTTGATAATTTGTGTTGCTCTTTTAAACCATTAATGATAATTTTATGATCCATTGATTATGTTGCTATTTGTTTAGTTATCTATATATTAAGATATTAGTCATGTATAACTCATTGGATACCCGCCAGTCATGAATCAAGTTGCACCCACCAACACTGTTGGACACAAATTAGGTGGCGAATGTGAGTATCGGGTTGGGCATAGATTTGCTCTACCCATGCTCAATCCGACCCATTACCATCCCTAATTATTATTATAATCAATTCAACATTGGTGGTAAGTGACTATTATGCTTGAGCCTGTATGGTGTCCACAGATGAGTTAACAATTTAAAATTTATGGGCTTTTGCAGAGTTGTCACTGGTTTTTCTTTTATTATAATATGTCACTTGAACGACTGTTCTGGTGGCAATTTTGCAATCTTCTAGTGATAGTTTTACAATAAAGATTCAAACCGACAGCAAATTTACGAAAGGGCCTGTAGCCTAGTGGTTACAAATGCCTTAGTAGCACTTGAGGTCCTAGGTTCGACTCCTAGTTGGAGCGACTTTTCTAGAATTCTAACGGCTTTGTGCTAGGCAACGTTCGACTCCTAGTTGGAGCGACTTTTCTAGGATTCTAACGGCTTTGTGCTAGGCAACGTACCCCTCTCTCCAGGACGTGCTGACCAGGTTTCAGAGGTGCTCATAGGGGTAGGGTTTCTCTCAAAAAAAAAACTGACAGCAAATTTACAATTGCCCCTAAAATTTAATAAATCCTGATTTTCTTTTAGTTTGGAATTTCTTACCTGTCCCATGGATTTTGGTTTCAATATAAGAAAAATAAGGAACCTCGAAGATGCCCCTGGCCCGAAATGCCCTTCCCTTTCTTCCTCATCCGTTTGTCTCTTCCCCGCACCTCAGCTCTCCCCTCTCTCTCTCTCTCTCTCTCTCTGCTCTCCGCCTGTAGGTGCTACCGCCGCGCGCCGCCTGCCTGCGAGAGGAGCCGTGCCCTGTGCTTCCCTCCCCGGCGCTGTTCTCCTCCGGGCGGCCGGCCGGCCGGCGAGCAAATTTGCAGGGGGGGCGACGCGGCTGACCTGGCCTGACCTGACCTGCTACCATCACGGCTGGAAGCATCAAGGTATTCCTCATCCCTCTCTCTCGTTGCGATCCCTCCTGTGCGACACCTGATGATCCCGCGTGGGTATCTCCATTTGGAGCAGAGGGATTTTTTTATTATAAATAAATAAAATAAAATCGGCGTAAACCGGACGGCTTATGACGCACCGGTGTGTATTGGTCATTGGTGACGCTTCACATTACGTCTACGTTTGTATTAGTGTGATACTTTTTACCTCATTTTGATTGGTTTAGCTAGCATCCGTTCATATATGCTATTTGCTGATATGTAGTCGAGTATCAGTCAAAATTGGAGTATCAGTGGCCTGAAAATGGGAAATTTTAATTTGTTAATTTAACTTTGATGTTAGAAACCGCCCAGTAAAGAACTATGAAATTCTTGATTGACAAAGGTTTATAAACTGTGAAATCTTGAGTAGATGATTTGCAAATGGATGGCGAGAAAAGAAATGCTTACTTGCTCAAACTACAAATTCATAAGAACACCATAGTTGCTCACGCTGGAATAGGGTCTATGACCATCAAACATCTCGTCGCTGCAGTACCGCAATGCATATCCGATTTGAAATAGTTGGAAATCATAAACGTTGAAAATTAGTAAATATTGGATTTTAAAAATTGTAAATGCTTGGGCTGTCTACTACTCGCCATAATTCACAAGTGATAGTTTTGACCTTACAAAATTACTACGTTCGTTTCACAATGTAAGATTTCTATCTTTGCTTACATTCATATAAATACTAATGGATCTAGACGTATTTACAAACAATGTGCATTGACCAATAGATTGGATGTAAGCATACCTAAAACGTCGAAAAGGAGGGAATAGTTATTAAGAGAATAATGGTGGGCTTTACAATTTCAGTTCAGCAAACGTTATGTGTCAAAAATAATCTTATTACATTTGCAGGTAAGGATACTAGCGCTAGATTTTCTACTACTGCTTTATCAGGACAAAAACTGAAGTATTCAGTTGGCAACAGTATGGTGTTGCCTTCATCAAATACCACGGCTACTTCTTCTATGGCTTACCCTGTTTCTCTTAGCAGCCTCCACCACCACCCCAACAACCACCATGCTTGTTTTCCTCCCTCAAAACCAAACCAAGACAATACTCATAAACCTATTGAATCCCCTAGAATTTCAAGACGATCTCTCATCTTCCTCCCTGTCCCTTCTCTTCTCTATGCTTCATCCTCCTCTGCCCTTGATGATGCAAACATTCCATCCACTTCCGCCATTGATACCACCATCACAGATCGGATCTTCATGGACTTCAGTGTCTGTCCTAGCTACTTTCGCTCTGACCGCACTTTAGGAGCTGAGCTTGCTACATGTCCTGATTCTGAACCTCTTGGTCGTGTAATTTTTGGTTTGTATGGTCGGCTCCTCCCCCTCACTACTACCAACTTCAAAGCTACTTGCACTTCTTCTGCATACCGGGGAACACTTGTCCACAAGCTCCTCCAGGGCCAGTTCTTCGTTGCTGGCCGACAAGGTCCTCGTCGTGACAAGGGCGAGGTCCAACCTCCCACTGGCCTTGTGAGAAATGCTGAAACTGTTGACCCTAAAGCATTTGAACTAAGGCACACAAGACCTGGCACTCTCTCGTTGTGCCTTGGACAGAATGATGACGATGATGACATCAAGCTCAATCCTAATTATCACAATGTTGAATTCTTGGTTACTACTGGACCAGGGCCCTGCCCAGAGCTTGATGGACAGAACATTGTCTTTGGAACTGTATTGGAAGGTTAGTTGCTTTCATTTTCTGAACTTCTACTAAATGGTTATAGCACATAGCACCCTCTGTGTTAGACTGTCTGTCTTGCAAGAATTTGAATGTCTCCTCAAACAAGTTTGGATTTGAACGTTGAGTAATCTACCAATACAATGTGGTATAATCAAAAGCAGAACTAGTCTCATGCATGAACTATGTATGTGAAATTGTTCAGTTTTGTCAAGTATAATTATATGACATCTTTCGTTATCCTTTTGATATAGTTAAATACACTTGCTAAAGTAAACATGCTTTCATTGAAGTAATTAGCATTAATATATGACAGAGAAGAAAACATGCAAATTTTGCAGCTTTGCATGAGTATTGACTACTGACAAACAATTGTGTCCATATTCTGGCTAGGACTTCATCCAGGCAGAACAAAACTTCAAAGATATTCCCTGCAAAAAAAAAGTGAACTTCAAAGATATTATATTATTGACAATGTCTGCAAGTAATATAATATCATCTTCTGAAGATATTGTCCTTCTCGTTTCATCTTCTTTATTGTCTCAATACACTAAGATTTCCCTATGATAATTTTTTTTTCCTTCTCTGCACTTCACAACAGTATTACTCATCAATAAGCCATAGTTTGTTCAAATAGTGTGCCACATTGTCAATAAATGTAACACGCGAGAGAGTGTGCCACCGTGCCATCCACATATAAGTCATATTTGGTACGTACTTCTTTCCTGCTCCCTGTTCTGATTAAGAAGATCTCTGGTGGTCAAAATAAGTAGATTAAACTAAACCAAGCAACTCTTCAATGAGATATGTACTGCCATTGAACATGTTACCCAAAAGAGAATCTACTTCGAGCTAATTTAAGACTGACTTGTCTGCTTTGACAGTTTTGTGTTGAATTAAATACAACCTTGACTGTATGCATCAAACACTTAAAATCACTGCCTCTTTAACCCCAAAACACTCATGCCCGCCTTCTGCATCTGCATGCTTCCACACATGCATGCAGCATGCTCTTATGCACATGCATGGGCAAATGCAACAAACCCATGCAGACACTAACCTATGCTCACATGGCACTTGAGACGCATGCAGACCCAATACCACTTGAAGGGCAACATTTATACTCATTTGAACTAAACTGCTATTCAGCACAGTATTTGATTATCTCCAGTAGTTTCTTCTTAAGTATCCACTTTTGTTCTTCAATTAATAACTTCAGTTCTCAAGTTGTGCATGCACACATGAGGAACTGAATCAAACTTTCAGGCACTGAATTAAACAAGTGTATTAATTGAATGCGTTCCAATGGAATTGACATGAAGCTTCAATTTTGTATGAGATGCTTTCTGATTATCTCAATAGCAACGAAGAGATTGTTGAAATTATAAATTAACAGAAAGTGGCTAGTTTGGAACATTTTACCTGATAAGTGTATTAACAAAGCTTACTCTCAGTATGGCCACATGAGTGTATATTAATTGCATAAAACAGAATGACAATATGACATTTTTTGTGAATATGTAAAGGTAGCTACTACTTTCTGTTTTTTGACCTCATTTTGTATGAGAAAATGAGAAAAAGGTATAAAATACAAAAGTCATACTATGTGGTGAAAGATTATGTTCTCAATAGTGCTTTCATTAAAGTGTTTGGGACCATGTATTGTTGGGTAGCATAGCCACACTCCACTGATATGTGGTTGAGAATGGTGATGTGGATGCACATTTAAGGCCTATAATTTGATGCTGCTTCTTTTCTTCTACAAGTTGCAGATTTGTCACGTGGATAATAGATATTAGGTTCACCTGTTTGGAATGCATATGTACAGTGAAAGATGTGCTATGGCACCGACATCTTATGAAATAATTTAGAGATCACATTGTCTTATGAACATAGTGAATATGGTTTAAACTTGTAAGTATCAGATTAGTGGTCCAGTATAAATTGTATCCATCTGTGTTGAAATTTATTCTGTAAATTGTATCCATTAACTGTAGTAGTGCTAGCTACAATGTAGACCACATGATCCTGCTCCTCTGAACATACATGGAATTGAAGCAATTGGGCTACGACACTTGTTATATTACCCAGTACATGTATGCTAATTTCAGGAAAATAATTATTATGCATTAATAGTCGGACCATCTAAATTTGTTTTGCTTTCTCTTCTCTTATCTAATTTATTATGCAGGAATGGATGTTATAACGAGCATTGCAACCATCCCTACCTATAAACCAGCTGAAAGGATCCGCTTCTTCAACGATTTTGCCCAGCTGATTGGCGATGAAAGAGCTCAAACTGCTCGAGCTCTGTGGGATCGCCCGCTAAAAACCGTCTACATCAGTGACTGTGGAGAGCTGAAAGTGACCAAACCATCACTTTCCCCTCCTAGTCTGCCATAGAGGGGCAATTTTGTGTACCTTCACTGATTCTTCTCCCATTCGTCACTGTATATATGCCATCATTAACTGTCATCTTCTGTGTTTCTGGCCCAAAGTGTGCGTACGTCGAGCCTCTGATTCATCGAAGTAAATATAGTGCTGTGCAATTCTTCACCTGTGTCAGCTTTCATCTTGGGCACCCGTTGAAACTGTAATGCTAATGATTAGTTTCACCGAGTATCCTATCTGGGCAACATCTTTTGATGTTTTTTCTTGTCAGACTGTTCACCGTTGCAGCATTGATGAGCGAGAAACTTCTTTTCTCTGTCCATGAACTGTTGTTGTGTCGGGGGCATGTTCTGCCGGTACAGAGGATTAGCTTCTACTTGGCCCAGTTTGGACATGATTATTTGATTGCTAAGCTCTAGTAGTAGTTTGTTTGGTTTTATAGCATGTGGCTTCCATCAAGGCTGAAACTATCTAGCAGGACACTTGTCGGGTTCAGTTGCTGTGCAGGCACGAGGCTCAAAAGTCAAGTTGAAATGCGATTGACTGTGTACGCAACTCGGCGTCTCGTGTACTAGAGTTTAGACTGCAGGGCCTCGCTCACTACCTTTCCGAGTGATGATCGGGTTTCTGAATCCGTACACATGCATTGATCCATTACCGCCGCTTGCAGGTACCACAAAAATCACGATAAATTTGCGTTAAATCAATTGAACTTAAATTGCACGCTCTCTGTGGCTTAACCGTAGTTTTCTTGATAAAATGTGTGTGGTTTTAGACGATTATCGTGCAGTTTTGGTAGAAAACCGTGGCTAGTTAAGTACAAGGTGAATATAAGTAAAAAATTCTAAATATTTAAAAATAGGGAAAATAGGAAATGAGTACTATGGTACATAAAAAGCATACTAATTGGTACATAGAAAATGTTGCATGATAAGTTTGACATTCAAAAAATTATAAATAATAATTCCCAATTAAGCAATAATATACGACACAATTGATATTTAAAATTCATGCATATACTATAATACAATATCAAATAATAGAAAGATATATTGTCTAGCATATGCTATGAATTAGTTCAAACTAACCTATTGATAATATTACAAAATAATGCATTCAAATTTTGAAGAACTAGATATTTGAACCAACCAATTTTTGAAAGGAATGCTTTGGAATGTCTAAAATATATTTCTGGTGCCTATACATACATTCCCCTAGAACATCACGCCCAAATGAATTGGCAAGTTTCTTTTTTTTTTGTTTGATTTGCAGTACTCCCCCACAAACAATTTGATCGTAGCGACGCTATTTTTGTAAAATTTCATTACCAAACTATTTTACAAATCCATATGTATTACAATGAATTTTAATATTTTTTCACAATTTTTTTTTAAAATTTCTGAACTCATTAGAAATTTGTATGAACCAAACCACCAATAACCACTACCGTGCCTTAACGGTTTGGGTGGTTACGACAGTTTTGGGAACTCTAGTGATGATACCGTCTTTAGATCCGATGCTTATTTGTGCCACGCTTTATAAAAACAATTGCTTCAAAAATTTTGTTCATCACCATTTATTACTTAACTTTTACTATTATTCTTCATTAACTTCAAAATATACAGGAGTAATATTTACTACACCCCTATAAACATCCACCCTACGAAAAGATAATTGTTGAAATATCAGAATTTCAACCCTCCAAAAGATGTCATTATTTTCAATATAAACGTGAAAAGGATGTCAAACAACCACCATTCCACCGTCATACCAGACGTGCTTCTCCGAGCCTTCTCCGACAGCTGAGTTCGACCTCCTTTTCACCTTACTGCAGCCTGTGCAGTTGCAGCAGTAGTCAGCGCTATCGTCCCTGAAAAAGCCTGGACACGTGGTGGAATGATCACGGCGGGAAAAGGAGGGGGTAAGAAACACAATTTGTTTGCTATCTTAGATCGATCATGCACATTGCTCCAACGCGGCGTGGAGCTCTTGCCCGCCATGTCGGAGCACGTATGCCAGATGGCCATGGACTGCCATGGACTATCCCACCGGAGGGGAGCGCGCACCCTATAAAGGCACGGTAGCTTTGTCGGATTTATGTCTAAAAAGTAGAAAAGTAGGAGCTAGAAGAAAAAGGCGTTGAAAATGGGGGAGAAGAAAAAGACTCGGTCTGCCGCCCGCCGCTGGGCTCGGTCCACCGCCCGCGCCACCGCCGAGATCAGTTTGCCGTGCTCGGTCCGCCGCCGCGGGCTCGATCCACCGCCGCCATGCTTGATCTGCCGCCCGTCGGCTCAATCCATCGTGGTCGCACTCGATCCGCTGGCGCCCGCTCGATCCGCTGCCCGGCGGTCTCGATCCACCGCCGCCGCGCTCGGTCCGCCGCCCGCCAGTCGAGCGCCAACCGCCGTTGAGATAGAGAGAGGAGATGGTGTGAGCGATGGGACGGAGAGACAAAAGCGACGAGGGGAAGTCTCAAACAAAAAAAGAATCTGGTCCCACTTCAAACCCTACTTAAAATTGCTTGCATTGTAGGTACAGTATCTTTAGGGTAGCTTCATCCTACTTGGAAGATGAAGATCCTTGATCCATGCATTGTTCATGCCCTTAGTTATGAAAGTTTTATGATCTTGCCATCAATGATGGATGATAACGGTTCGCTCTTCTTCCCCTTTTCGGCCCCACGGCCGCAGAGATCGATCAAACAAATTCCACGCGGCGAGAGGACCCTAATTAAAATAAGCATTTAATTAACTAAAATTTAAAACCCACATTTTAATGGTATAAAATCATACCTTACAGAGGGAGGCAGACGACTTCAATGCATCGCCTAGCGGGGGCGCTGGGTTGCTACGGCTGGGACAGGGGCTGGCAGCAGCTGGGCTTCATTGCTAGAGCTAGGGCTGGGTGCAGCGGACCTTGCCGCCGCCGGCGGCGACGGCTTTCCGGTAGGCTTCAGATCTAGGGCTTCCTTGTGAGTACGAGGACGCTGCAGCTGGGTGAGGAAGAAAGAGAAAGAAGGGGAAGGAAGAGAGAGAAAGAAAGGGAAAGAAAAGAGAAAGGTGCAGATTGGATGGAGGCGCCTCTGGGATTCAATTTTTCAGCCCTCCATCCGCACGAATCTTGGCGCACAGCCGACGGCCTAGATACGCAAGTCCCAGTGAGTTGCAACTCAGGATAGCAAAACTCTCTCTCTCACTCTCTCTCTATATATATATATATATAAGTTGTTCATCTTATATTTAAGCATTACTAGCATTTGACTCTTATTCTAAAATGTAAACCATTTTACCCCATCTATTCCTCAATATTAAAGGACATTATAGTCTTTTCTTCTTAACTTTAATCTCTATTAAATAACCTAAAAATATTTATTTTTTGGATGGAGGTAATAGTAGTTAATTTTATTGCTTTTACTATGGAATATCTATCACCAAAATCAGATAATGTTTTACCTCTATATAAAAAAAATGCAATCGTGATGGTTTATGGCGCAGTTTCTTAGGATTGTGTCGCAGTTCTGCAAATGTGCAGAAAAAGGATTATTCCATGCTTCCATGGTAGCTCAGAATTATGGCTATAGAAGAGATGAAACCTCCTTCAAATTTAGTTTCAGGTTTTGAAACTTTCACAATATGACACAGAGGTTCGAAATGGCGAGTAATACTGTTACTCTCCAACAGTTAAGAGCCACAACTAAGGCAATTAGCGGTTTTGAGAAATATTAGAAAAAGGCAATTTTTTTACAGAATTTTTGCTAAAAGTCGACACAATTCTTCTCAAATTAGTCCGTCACAAAATTTCAGAGTTGATAGTTTCATACAAAGAGTTCATAATTCATAGAACGAGAAACTGACTAAGGATTTAATTGGGTTGATTCTTGGCGGACCCAAAGAATGATGTTCAAATTTTGTGACCCTAATTTTTAGTGGCTAAATGAAGCCCATTTTAGCGGCTATAGCCAGAGATTTAGAACCAGGATAGACATACAAAGCCTATAATCCATTACAAAGTGAACCACTGGTCCCTTGTGTTGAAAGTATAAGCACATAATGATTTAATCTATCGCGTAAATAAATCGTGACATTATAAAGCGAAAGCATGGCAACACATAGATCAACCAACATGTACAGATCTAATCTAAACATGTATGCGAAATAGCTACACACGAATAGATTAAATAGATGTAGAACTAGATTAAACATAATTGACCTGTACCGAAGGTTGTTTTGAAGAGGATTGGAAGCAGCACGACCGACTCGCGGCGTAGGATGTTGACGACGGCGAGCCGCGACCGATCGACAGGGAAAACGAGCCGTCGTCGACGAACAGCAAGCAGTCGCGCAAAGCGCTTCCCAAAAACCTTATTCGCCCTCTCCTGGTGCAGGACTTCACGAGGACGACGGTTCCGGAGACCTGCTTTCCCGATCGCTGGTGCACGCCGGCGAAGGGGACGGAGTAGACGACAGTGGCGACGCAGCATAGAGAAGAGGCAAATCCTAGATTGTTTATCACATACGTTGCAACGAGGTAGCGGTCCGGTATTTATAGGATGTGTGATCAGCACGCCTACCACGTTGTAACCGAACCGGATAGGCCGCGCGTAACCTATCCGGGGTCTATGCTATCTCGCGCAAGAAAGAATCCGATACGATAAGTTTCCAAAACTGATCACCGGAATTTCTGTTTCACGCAACAAAACAAAACTGCAAAAGGAAGCCACATCTGCGCAAGCACGAGGAGCTAATTTTGGCGGACCATTCACACGTATGTCATGCGCGCGCGCCACCCGGCCCGGCCCGAGGCCAGGCCAAGCGAGCGAGCGCGCGCGTGTGTTGCTCTATTTCCTTCTTGCTCAAGAGCCCAGAGAGCACTCTCCTATTTAAGGAGGTCTCACTCTCATAGAACTAGCAAGGTGGTACTAAATGTTCTTATGCATGCTTCCATGAGGTGGACTTTTGTGATTTTCCTAGAAATTATTCTACACATGAGCCTTAGCCTAATTAATAATTCCAACACCTTGTCAATCACCATGATCATCTCTTCTCCTATGCAACTAAGATGAAGAAAACATCTCCCGAAAAAAGTTCATCCCAACTTGATCCACATTACTTCAAATAGTAATCTATTTTACCAATTATTCATCAGATATATCACACATGTTCAAAAATAGTCCCAAAACAAATAGGGAAGAGTATGATAGATGAAACAATCTGTATACGGTAAGTAAGGATTTAGCAGTCCAATCCAAGTACAATAAGCGTACCTAGTCATGTTGCCTAAGGACTTATCATAATCCTACTCGATTCCTATCAAGACTACTTGTATAATATTCATACTTGACTTCCTATTTTTACTTGGATAGATGGGCATCTAAGGGTATAAATATAAGACCCTTGAGAGGGGGAGAGGGGAACAAACCTTTTAACTGTCAATAGGCTTTGAAGGGCAATTAGAAGCCAAACAAGACAATTTCATTGAGTCTACCTTGCATAAATCTAACAATGCCTATCAAGCAATAACCATGCTCGTACCATCGTACCTTACATATTAGACTATAATTTTTACACTTGTATGTTATAGTCATGTGAGATTAATATAATAGCAAAACTAGCTGCCATCAATAGGAGTAGGGTTATTACCGATCATTTAGGAAAACATGTACAAAAGTCTATATGTCCTAACTGTTGTTGTCTCATGTGTCTTAATTGTTATCGTCTTATGTATACCTTGGTCATTGGCAGAACTAAATATTTTTAAATACTATAGTCCCATCTCTATTGAGACGATGCAAGCTCTGCATGCTCCGTACGTATTGCTTCACCATTTAGCCACCCCTGTTCCTCCATGTTGCCGACAACCAGCCATGCATGAGCTGCATGGAAGATAGAGGGGAATGCCAAGTGGCAGTCACGTCAGTAGCCAAAGGAGGGTATCATTAGCAAGTTTACGGACCGAGCAATCCATGACGATATCACGCACATATTTGGTTTAAGGACCTGATGTACTATTTCACTCTGTTTTATTAAAAAAATTTTATTAGAGGACATCCTGACTTTATGAAATTAGCTGAATGATACCGTAAAATAAAATTTTCGGGAAAATATGAGAGTTAAAAATTAGCTATAGGACACCATCTCCTATTTGTTTTATTCATCCTATAGCTAATTTTGAACTTCCGGTGTCTTCCTCTCAAAACTTCATCATTGTGATCCCTAGCCAATTTCACGAAATCATGATGTTCTATAGCAAAATATTTCTTTTATTTATTGTACAAATAACATTGTTTATCATGCATACCCAGAGAGAACATGGCATGTAGTACTAAGAGACACGAAGGTTCTGCATTGACATAGATGATCAGTGATCTAGGTTGAAAAGACACCACTATCACTAGAGTATAGTATAGACGAGTTATGCCGGAGACAAAGCTAGAGAGTGACTGTTTGGCCTTTTGTGAAAATGGTATATATTTGTAAATGAAAATTAATTTGTAAATAAAACTTTTATATATTTTTTTTAATGATCTAAAAGGTAAGACTGAAAATAAAACTTCGATAAAACCTCCAAAATTAAAGAAAAAAGTTAAATTTTGGCTCGTAAGTATTACTAGAAAATATGAGTTTCTAGCTTGAGCCGACGGAGCGAGGATGCCATGCCGCTATTGCCAAATCTGCCAGTGCGGACGAGAAGCTTGAGAGCCTACGAGTGACAAGCGAAGCTGTAGGAAAATGATGCTCCAAGGTGAATGGGCACGGAGGTAACCAGAAACTGGATACGCTGGCAATGGTGACATGGTGAGCAGCCCACCCGGCTCTATTATTTCTCAACGTTGCCGACGTCGGATTGCTAAGGCCCGATTTCTTTCAGACTTTTTCCCAGATTTTTACCACAGGTTATTTGGTTCACGTTTTTTAAAATGTGATTTCTAAAAAAAAAAACTCCTGCTAAGTTGTTTATACCACTTGTTCTAAGCTATTTACAAAGTTTATTTCTCAAAATACTAATTTATCATGTTAAACCCGTAAGCAATCCACCTCGATATTAAAAAAATGTTTCACACAAGGCTTACACTTTCCAATAAAATATAGGAGTAAATTCTTGCAATGTTCTGCTCCCTCCGTTTCACAACGTAAGACTTTCTAGTCTTGGCTAGATTTATATGGATACTAATAAATCTAGACATATATATAAATTATATACATTTATCGATTGATGAATTTAGGTAAGACTAGAAAGTCTTACAATATGAAATAGAGGTAGTAGCTCTCTGATCTATTAATTGATGATTGCTCCGATGAACTTCTAGACCATCACATAAGCTTTAAGCAACAACCCGATCATTTTGGTTGGCTTCTAAGTATAGGATTAGGTTTGGACGGGAATAGATGACAGATGTGGGAAACAGGACATTGAATTTGCTATGACTATCAAAACTAGTAAGTAAAAGATGGGTACTAGGGAAACAAAACGAACGCCTTTTGTTTTGCATGGATGTTGATATCAGGGGAATCTTGCGACACCTTTCTCCTTGATTTCTTGAAATCTCTCTCGCTCTTGCGAAAAAAAACCTAAAACATTATATCTCCCATATATGCATCTTTCACGGTGGATCGCTGTGAATGAAGAAATGGATAGGGCTTGGGTCACTATGCTCCCTTCATTGGCAATAGTGGTAGGATCTCTCCTTTTTGTTCAAACTACATACGATTTTCTTTGATTCTCTTGGTTTCCTAGGTGGTCGTCGGCATTGGTCATCCTCGATCTACACCCATGGTGGCTGGTGTTGGTAGCTTTTCCATTGTTGGTTTACTGTGAACTAGTAGCCCTAGGTCCCTGTTCTGTTAGTAAGGCCTTCCGTAACCAAAGCTAGGAGCCAATTAGATTTGGACCGAAAAGGTTGTGTTAGGCATCTCTTCTGTCTCTAGCATGGAATCCTCAAGGGCGATAGTCTCCTTCATATCCTACGGTGGTATTTTTTCGTCAGGAACCCAAGTTCGATAAATTGCATAGGCAAAGCTCCAACATCCACTCTTTGGAGGCCCCATTGAAGGCTCAATTTAAATCTACGCTGGTGCCATGATTTATTTCTCCACATTGCCAACATCGGATTTGCTAAGGCCCTATTTTTTCAGCATTTTTCCATATTTTTACCACATATTATTTGGTTCATTTTTCTAAAAATATGATCACTCGAAAAAAAACTTGTAATAAGTTGTTTAGACCAGTTGATCTAAGCTATTTACGAAGGTTATTTCTTAAAATACTAATTTATAGTGTTCATCAAGTAAACAATCCACCTTAATATTCCAAAAAAATGTTTCAAACTAGGCCTACACTTTTCAATAAAATATAGGAGCGAATTCTTGCAATTGTTCTAGCCTTCTGATCTATTAACTTATGGTTGCTCTAATTAGCTTCGAGAACCATCTCCTGTAAGCTTAGAGCAGCAACCCGTTATGATTTAGGGTTGGCTCGTGTGAAGGATTAGGGTGGGATGAGAGTAAGGGGAGAAAATTCATAGTCTTAGAGGAGGTCAAGAATGAAACCAATAAGTAGAGACAGGGTAGTAGGCAACAAGGATAAAATAAAATGAATGCCTTTAGTTTTGCAAGGGTGTTGATACCGTGTGGAATCTGATGACCCTTTCTCCCTTACTTGTTGAAACCTGTCTTGCTCCAGTAAAAAAAGGAACCAACGGTACTTCTCCCATCTCCGACTCCTCTCTCCTATCTTCAACATGGAGTCCTCAAGGGCAGTGGTACCTTTTCTCTAGAAGCTAAGTTCAAAAAGTTGCATGTACCAAACTCCAACCTCTGCTCTTTGGAGGCACAGTTTAAAGCTCGATCCTAGGCTGAATTCAGGTATTCTTCTTTGCCTTGTTTTGCAGCTGCCTATGGTTCAATTTCTGCTAGCACCATGATATATTTGGATGCCTCACCTGCTGAATTTGCTTCAAAGTCCCCTTCCCTTCTCTCTTTGCAAGGTGGACCCCCCTCCCCCCTTGTATGTTCAGATCAGGGAGCCCGGATGAAGCCACATACTGCCGAAGTTTGTTTTGAGAGATGGGGCGGAGGATGCCTCAAGGAAATCACACAAACAAAGCGATTTATACAAGTCCAGGTCGCGCCTCTCTTCACTTTTTATTTGTTTCAACACCGATTTCATGTAAGGCTATCAGGAGTCCCCCCCCCCCCGACACACACACACACAATTTCCATTGGTATGGCCCTCCTTTTATAATCAAGGTGTATTGCAATAATTAACACAAAAGGTTTGGAATATGTGTTTTCGTATTTTGTCGTGTTGAATACAACTAACTGGACTTACAATTGAAATTTCAGAGGAAACGCCTTACAAGTTTACCTCACTGTGGTGTCAATGGTTAGGAGTGGGTTATGTGAAGGGTCCTATCACATCCTCTTTGTTGGATGTCATAGTGACATGTCAGCATACGGATACATACGTGAGGTTGTGTCTTGTGGGAAGTCATACACCTCTGATCAGAGTAAAATTGTTTAAACAGTCGCACCTGCGGTTATTGGGCAATTGATCCTGATTCGTTGTATTTAGTTTAAGAGAAAATCTAACAAATGCCATTGACAAACACTTAACTCTAAGAAATGCCATCGACGAATGGGAGTTCTAAGAAATGCCATCATACAAACGAATTTGTCTGAGAAATGTTATCGCCATTAGGGTTCCGTCCAAATTTTCCGTTAAGTGGTATATTATGAATAATGTATTTAACGGTAGAAACGGATGGAACCTTAACGGCGATGGCATTTCTCAGACAAATTTATTTGTAAGATGGTATTTCTTAGAACTCGTATTTGTCAATGGCATTTCTTAGACTTAGACGTTTGTCAATGGCATGTTTAGATTTTCTCTTAGTTTCACTATTTTCATAATTAAATGAATATGGTAAAACTTGTTAAGATAGTGAGCTAGTACATTTAGTATGTTATTGTGGGGACTGGTATTGTGAGGTTTAGCATAGTATTATTGTTGTGCCTGGTGCGGTGTAGTTTAGCGCTGACCGGTGGTTGGTTTAATACTGTTACTTAACTATTGTTCAATTATTGTTGTTTTTGCTTTGGCTAAATTGATTGCTTTATAACTGATGTTCCGCAAAAGTGATCCTTAGATGTATTTCCTTTGTAAACCCTTATGCATCGATTATTTCTATTTGTTGTTAGCTTGTTGAGTATGGTGGTGTATTCAGCCTTGCTTCCCCCCTTCCCTAGAAGCCGAAGTTGCGTTTGACGAGGAGCCTTTCGAAGATTAGATGAGTTGCTATGCTCAAGTAATGTCTATGGGGTTGTGCCGATATTGTCACTTCTCAAAAAAGATGCATTAGTTTTCTTTTTCGTTTATTAAGACAATGGATCTGTACTAAATTGTCATAGATTGTACTCAGCTGGTCTTGGACCGAGATTTAATGCATACTATTTTTCGGAATTTGATGTAAATTTCTGTGTGTGACCTAATGGTTGCATGTGCACAAGGAGGGGAGAATGATATGTGTTTCCTCTATTCTAAAATATAACTCATATGTTCAGAAGTATAAGTATTTTTAGTTTTGTCCTAAAACTATTCTATGTTTGACCGAGACTATCACCATCTACTATGTCAAATAAATAAACTATATAAATATATTTCATAATGGATCTAATAGTGCTCATTTAATATCATCACTACTATTATTTTCGATAAAATCTTTGACTAAGAAAAAACGAGAAATTGTTATTTTTTGGAACATAGAGAGAGTAAATAAAGTTATAGATATGTAACCTAATGATATTTATCACCGCCAAGAAATGGGAATCAATTTTTTTTTATTTACACAGCATGATAAAAAGAGTATCACCGCCAAGAAATGGGAACCAAACAACATTTCCTCCATACAACCTTTTACTGCAGGCAACCAAACACCATCTAACCATATCCGGGCTCATTCAATACATGCAACCAAACAAGTGATCTGCATATCCAGAAACAGGACAAACTCAGTTTAGATTAGAGAGATGAGCCAGGCTAGGATGATTTAAGCAACCAAACACACCCTTATTCTTGAAAAGGTGTATAACTTTCGTCGGTTGAGAAATACCACTCAGCACCCTACTGAGTGACACACCAAAGTTAAATTTGTCAGTAACACTCCGTCAATCTCTTTTTACTTCATGCCTTTACTGTTTTTTCTTCTATATTTAATTATTTGTCTTATTTAAAATTACCTAATTATTAATTACTTTGTGATGACCTTTTTTTACTAAGGACACTTTAAGCATGACTTATTATTTTGCACATTTACATAAAATTTTTGAATAAGATAAATAGTCAAATGTAGATCTAAAAGACAACAATAATAAGTAGCAAAAAACTGAGGGAGTAGCATAATAGGAAGTTATCTATATAGTCATATTTTAGAGAGATTTTTTCAATTATTGAGGTAATTAAGTTTTACTTTTAGTTAGGGGGCATACCTTTTGAAGGAACAGAAATATCTTACATTACACATAAGATACGTCATCCAAAACCATCATCATTTTACCTCAACGATCAAAAGTGAAAGATCTCAAGAATTTGGGAACTGAAAGTGAATGGTTCTATAGTTGAAGCACAAAAACCAAATCAACATACTACAAGTAGGGACCCAATATAGACTTTTCTTATAAAATGTAAATTGTTATGCACGCCATTGTGAATATCCCAAACTTTTAATCTTTATAGCATATACTAGAGATTTAATTAAATAGATAGATGGAAAATTAAGCTTCACAAAGTAAAGTGCTCCGTATACACACATAGTCATGTACAGTAGTACATAATTCATGCATATCATATTAATATTTAAATATAGAAATTTGAGTAGACCGTATAGACCAACAACGCGATCAAGCCCGTTGTGCGAGGTACGTCCCACTAGCACCTTCCTCTCAATAAGATTTTATTTTTAATTTCTTTTGTTTGCCCATAAAAACTTGTTTAAAATAATTATTACATTAAAATCTAATAAAGAATGAGATAAACACATTATGATTTAAAAAAGGTAAATATTATTTTAGTCTTTATAACTCTGTAGTAGCTCTATCCTAAAGATATTTTATTTTTGGATTCTCATGACCATAAAGACTTATTATTATAAGAAACAAATATATCGGGATTTCAAAATGTACGGGGATAAATGCAATTGAAGTTACAAGAGTAAATAGAATTCTAGTCATCTTTGTTTTATATATAGTTATTATATGTGATATAGCCTACAAATAAAGTTTTTGAATAGAGGAAGTGTATGTATACGATTATAAATACTCGGTAAATTCTTTTGCAGAACCGCTAGAGCATGGCATCGTGCTACAGTGTGGGATAATTTAATGATCCCAATCTGGGATATTAACACTTTGTGCATGCAATCGTGTGCCGCTACCGCTGGTCAGAGCTGCCAATGCCAATGTTCACAGTTTCAGCTCATATCACGCACCTCCACGTGCCATACCTCGCCGGCGCAGCACCGTCGTCATCCGTCCACAGTTCCTGCTCGGTATCGTGCGCCTCCGCGTGAGATACCTCTCCACAGAGCCGTTGTCACGCGTTAGTTTTATCAATGAGACCTCACCGTCGTTGCTGTTGTTTCCTGCTTGGTATCGCGCATGATACTCGCTGCCGTGGCGCAGTTGTCGTCCGTCCACGATACCTACTCGGTATTAAGCGCCTTCGTATGAGATACCTTGACATCGCACCACCAATGTGTGTTGGCTTTGCCGACGATACCTCACCGCCACCGTCGATTTCTCCTCGCCTTCTTGGTATAGATTCCTTCGATAAATACATATTTATAAGTAGAGTGTATCGCTCCACTTCTTAAAATTTTATCACAATCAAACATCTATTTGTGATGCACCTGACTCATTCTTTCATTTTTACCATTCGTATACTATAATTTCCGTTGTATGTTTTTTACCATTTTACCATTCTAATGCAAGCTATCATGACATCATGATGCATAAGGTATCTGACATCATGTATTAAGCATCATGAGATGCCAAGCTAGGTGTCTTGTTGTCTTGATATACTAAACATATCATGATTGATACATGGCATCAGTCTTTTAGTATGTGAGTTTTAGTAATTAATTCTAATACCTAAAGTATACCTAAGACATGAAGGTGTCAATTTTTTTATACTTAAGGAATGATACTGATGCGGTGAGAATGTCACCAGAGACTGGTGCCGCGTCACCCGTGTGGGGGATTCTTCCACCGCCGAAGCATGGTCGTGGCGGACGATGTGCACGAGCGTGTCGCACGGAAGATGGAGTTTGTGTATGAAAACGTTTCGTCCTTTAACTATCCGGTGCCATGGACTCGGACGTAACACCGTTGTACAGATTTTCTGGTTGTTCTGGAGCAGCGCATCACGCGGGACGTCGCTGTCCCATGCTGCCTGCGCGCCTGCACGAGCGCGGTGCAATTCGTGCCCCCTAGCTTACCGTATTGTACCTGATCGCAACCAGCCTGAACCGGTCCTCGATAGCTCGCCTCCTTGGGTCAGCACACTGCGCCATGATGCAGCGCAGGCGCAGAGCCCTCCTGCACCTGCAAAGCCCGGGCCCGGGGCAGCCACCGAGCGCGCGTGGAAAACCGAGAGGGCGCGCGACGCATCCCTGTCGGGGTCAGGGTCCAGCTCCACCTCCATATGCGACCTCACTCGCTGGGAGCCTGGGACCACCAGCTAGCCAGGCTAGTCGACCTCACTCGCTGATGTACATATGTATCCGAGAGGATTAGCACTGTGTGATCCTCTTTTTGTACAGGTGACAACAGGTTGTCTGTACTGCTAGATATGCCACGGTTGGATGTTTCGATTTTATTCTGGGCCCTCTGAGCGGAGCTAAGGCCCTGTTTAGTTCCCAAAATTTTTTTCTAAAAATATCATATTAAATTTTTAGACATTTAAATAAAGTATTAAATATCCATAAACATTAAAACTAATTACACAGTTATGGAGAAAATAGTGAAATGAATCTTTTGAGCCTAATTAAGGCATGATTAGCCATAAGTGCTACAGTAACCAACATATGCTAATGACGGATTAATTAGACCCAAAAGATTCGTCGCGCGGTTTCCAGGTGGAATCTGAAATTTGTTTTGTAATTAGACTACATTTAATACTTTAAATATGTGTTTAAAGTTTTGATGTGATGTTTTTGAAAAAAAAATTCAAACTAAACAAGGCCTAATAAAACTTGTCTTCTTTTTTTCTTTTTTCCTTTGTTTTCTTCTTGCTTGGTTTTTTAGCGTTGGTAGACTAGGTTCGTCCTAGCTTAATTGGTATAGAGAAGATAATGCTCAAACAGAACTTCTTGGGGAAAAAAGAGGAAAATTACAAAAAATAAAAAGTAAAATATCGTTCTTAGTTTGGGGTTTACTCCATTATGGTTATTTGCTGTACTCACCTCCCTTCTTGGTTTGAAATTGCTTCTATTGTGGACATTCACTTATTCCCTTCACTAGTCATGTTCATCCACGGTTTAAGATGGTTTTTAGCACTAACCAAATTGAATACACAGAAGCCGATGTACGGCGGGTTGGGTCAGCAGGTTGAACGTGTTAGTTCTTCTATGTTTCTAGGCAAGAATAATGGCCACAAAACAAGCAACATATGGCAATGGTTGTTCTTGATGGTCTTGGCACCAGTGAGCTAGGAAACCTCTACTCTACCGTGGGTGTATCGATGAAGATGATCTCTATCTTGGCTTCGTACCGGAACATCACGTCCATGAGTCGAGCACGTTTCATGGACAGCATCATCAGGCGACACCATTGAAGATGAGCTTAATGAGTATGTGGCATTGTGGATGGAGTTTGATCATCCGAACATCACCGTAAGAAAGTTCCACACACGTGACAAACATATTAGCTCACGTAGCAGCAAGTGTAACAACTAAGATCGATTGATGTAGCAGACTTCATAACCACACGGACTATGAGATGCCTAGGTTATATAGAATGAAAAAGAACATGAAAATATGTGGGTAGCGGTAATAGGGGTAATCTCGAATCAAAGTAAATTAGGAAGGGAGTATTCACAACAAATTAATCTATAGAGGGAATCTAAAACAAAGAGTGACATATGGGTGTGTTTTTCATCATTTTTTTAAAAATAATAAAATATCAAACATATATTGAGGATGGAGATGAGCTAATTCCCATGAGATCTGATTCCTAATTTCTTGCCGAGCATGGAGTTTGTATGTTCAAATAAATTTGTTTGAACATTTACTTATTCCAAAATATGAACAACATGGCACTAGCAGAAAAAAACCATTGGATTTGGATTTATGCCCACAGCTTTAGAAAAAATAACCCCTTAAAACCCTTAATTGAGCATTTGATGGTGTGAAAATTAGTTCAGCGGTAATCTTAGAAAGATACAATATTCCTAGCACACGCACACGAAATAGAACGACAAGATTCCACCATGACAGTAATCAAAGCTGCCTCCATCAACGAAAATCCACAAACCATGGGAGTTGATCATAATCCTATAAACCTAGTTGATATTTTACAACGATTATGCCAAACATTGGGAATTAACAATGATAATTGGGAATTCAAACAACAAGCATGCAACAAACTCTCCCTAAAGACTATTTTGTTTGGTAAGATCTCGTTCATGTACTTCGATTGTGTGATATCACCACACCGTTTTTTTAGCGGGAGATTAAGGCCATGTTTCTTACAGCTTAAGATTATTATAATCTAGATTATTAAGTCAGATTACAACAAGCTAGATTGTTATAATCTGTAGCAGAATAAGCTGTGAGTTGTTTCTTTCCTAGATTATTAGAGCCTAGCTAGATTATTCGGTTTGCAAGTCTAAAAAGAGTGGGGTGACATCGTGGGTAATTGTTCATCCAATAATCTGGAAAAAGCTCACCTAAATGAGCTTATCAGATTATAATAAGCTGGGCTCTAGATTATAATAAGCTACTTTAATATGTTGTTTGTGAAAGTACATCTAACCCCTAAAGAGGGTTTTTGATGATTAATGACAGTCCTAGTCAAAGCATGTGTGCACTAACCACTTGTGATTGCCGAGAAGTAAAGAGAAGCTTAATTTACGTTTTAATGCGAAAGGTTCAAGTTAAACTAGAAGTGACCCGTAAGACGAAAAGCGAACGGATTTGAAGCTTTAGAAAGGCATTTTCTCTTTTGCTTTGAGTCATAGGATAATCCGTACTATTAAGAGGGGTCACCTAGTCAACACATGCATCCATGAGTGATTGAGTGAGTGTTAGAGGCTAGGACAGATTTCCAGAGAGCCTAGACCGGACAGTCCGGCCCTAGGCAGCTTCCAGAACCCAAGTATGGGCCGGACAGTCCGGCCCCTAGGCCCGGACAGTCCGATCCATGTAACTTTATCCAATGGCTAGCTGATGTTTGACAGCATTATACAATCCACTTCGGAATTCTAGCCGTTGGTGAGGCTTCCAGTTCAAACTATAAGGTTCCTAGACTGGTTCTAGCCCTCTCCAAGCCTCCCCCACGAATCCCAACACCTCCTAGAATGATTAAAGAGAGAATCTAGGCTAGGTTGTATTGAGAGGGATTAGTGAGTGACATTGAGAGTTCTAGAGCTTTCAATAGAGTGATCAAGTGCTCTTGAGCGACCAAATGGATGCATATGGAGACGCGAAGGCCTATTACTCTTGGAGCTTGAGCTCCTAGACAGATAGGCGTCGCCCACGAGCCTCCAAACTTTGTCAATCGCCCGGGATCAAGTTTGTGAAGGTTGGCGCCTAACCTCCACAAGGAAAAAGGCAAATTCTCTAGTGAATTCTTGTGCTTCTTCTTAGAAGGTTACCGGGTAGAGCAAATTGCATCTAAGGGATAGTCAAGAGGTTGATCTTGACCTTGGTGGTCGATCAAGAACTTGCTAGTGCCTAGGAGTGAATTCGGAGACCCGTGTCGATCTTGTGTGAACAAGCCAGGAGAGGAAAAGAATCGAGAGAGATCCCGCTCAGTGGAGCGCCTCAACGAAGAGTAGGATCGAAGGATCTGAACTTCGGGTAAAAATCTCTCGTGTTCATATTTGTGCTTCCCTTCGTTTTTCGTTGTTCTTGTGCTCTTCCTGAGTTCATTTTCAACACACATACACTACACGTTCGCAGGAACTCCACCAAGAAAGGAGGACTAAATAGTCCCTTCTTTCACTGACCGGGTGGTCCGGTGTTCATACCCGGACAGTCCGGCCAGAGCTCTCGATTCAACCCGCAGGCCCCGACCAGACGGTCCGGCCCTTGAGCCCGAACGGTCCGGCCCTACTAACCGCTGCAATTCGAAAGATTTTTCAGGTCGCCTATTCACCCCCCTTCCTCTAGGCTATCTCCGTGGGATTTCAGTTTGTTTCTTCCAACTTACTCCCAATAATCTGGATTATAATAATCCCAAGCTAAAAGAAACAGGGCCTAAATGTTACGACTCCTCTAGCAAAAAAAACAAACTTCTAAATAGAAGTTTTTGGGGGAGGGGGGGACATGTTAAGGGAATTGAAAAGTACTATCCCACTAGATAAGATATTACAAAATTTTTTCAATGTAATCATATATAAACCAAATATTTGTTAATTTGATTATTTAAATAAACTATGCCGGAATAGCAGCAAACCATTGGTTAATAGTGACTGCTATAGTTTTGCATAATTAATTATAGGTTGGACAAAATTGTAACAAAATAAGAGTTTTTTTTCGTTTGAACAGTAATTGCAGAACTTATAAGACTATGTTTATATGCTAATTTTAGAATCTTTACAATATTTTCACATATTTCTAGGATAATTTTAATTAAAAAATTATTCATATTATCTGTTGTTAACATAAAATTTAAAATCTACAATAAATTTAATGAAAATCACTTTATAAAAACGTGAGTTGCATCATATACAAATTTCTATCATCCTATAATAATTAAAATCTTATTGATGTAGTATATATCAAAAGTACAAATCAGTGTGTAACTCTCAAGTCTATATTTATTACTCGTTTAAAAACAAATTTCTTTGTGTCTTTCTATATATGGCAGTTTTTAATAAAGTGAAATTACTAGTGATATTTTTTATTAGTTGTGTTTCCAGTTGTTATTATCAATACGTGCATATATCTTTCTATGGTTTAAAAAATATTCTACAATGATGTGTCATTTCACAGATAGAAAATTTACTTATTTCATATAAAATATGGTGCTAACAACATATTTCTAGAACACCATATCATCATTCCTATTTTATCTAAGATTTATATTTGATATTTTATTGTTAGTAATTTGACTATTTGGCCATCCAATAATAATGGTCTAGAGCTTTGATCGATAGTATGGTTAGTGCAGCTGTGGTATGGCGTTAATCACAAACTTAATTGTATAGGTATCATTGTCGGTGTTCTAACGGTGTGGTTAAAAAATATGATTGAACTTTGATTTATACATTGTATATTTGAAGATATCTATAATTAAAACATTATATATTTATCTTCATATAAAGTGCAATATATATTTCTAACTGGAAGGATATTTGCTAACATATGAAAACTCTATAATTAGTAAGATAATTTCTTATTTATAAAATCATGAATACATGCAAAGTCTATGTAAAGAAAGGTGAGGTCCATCCTAACCGTCCGATCTTACGAAGATGATTCTAGCCATTGGATTTGAAAAGTGAGGAATGAAGTACGTAGGACGAGTAAAAGTAGTTCATGCACTATAGGGTAGATTTTTTTCGAAAGAAAATAATGCATGTTCTCTCCTAAATTTTTTATTGTGCATGTATTGGGTGAAAACTACGAAATTAATGGCCATATGTCATATTTTATGGAAAGTCTTTGATATATGAAAAATATGTCTCTTGTTTATTTTATAGTGCATAATTATAGGAGATAGAGGTAGAGCAAGTGTATCACGCGCTGGCCGCCCATTTCAACGAAGATGTGTTTAGGCCGTTGAATGTGTCACATGATGATGATAATGAGTAAATCATGTTTGTGCACTATAGAGTAGATTAAATTAGCTAACATTAGCAAAGAATTGAAAATGAGCAATGAAAACCTATTGAACAATATAAATGAAGTGTTTGTAAAGAGTAATATAATTAATGTTGTATATGTAACCTTCCGGTATAAGGTAATAACATAATGTAACGGATGATTCAAAGTGTAACTATGGCAAAAATAAGTATGATCAACAATTTATTAATTCGCATTTATAAAATAATTAGATAAGTTCTTTGTCCTATATGTCGCATTATCTCCCTCTTACTAATAGGTATTACTTCACTCCATAGTCTCTGTGCTCTGTTAGGGTGCGTTTGGTTCATGGTCAAGTAGGGATAGGATATGACCATCCATGTCCGGAGGATATGAGCATCCATTTTTTTTGTTTGGTTGGCAAGTAGGATTAGCCAATTTTTTGTTTGGTTGAAGAGATAAGGAGTGGATATGTTGAGCCAGTCTTTTGTTCGGTATAATGGATAATTGTTGCGATCACCTTTGATGAGAATACCCCAAATCAGTCACAATAACAATTTTTCTCTTTAAAAGCAATTTGAGTTTATCAATTTTAATAGCACATAACAAAAAGAGAACAAAATGATTGAATTAAAAAAATCATATAGTAAATGAAAGAAAAAAAATTCCCAGTAACGCTCCCAGTTCGTCCTCGTCTTCGATCCATCATCATCAAGCTATCGCTGCCCCTGCTATCTCATTGCTCGCCGCCCTCGCTCGACGCAGGTCGCCGACCCTGCTCCCACGCCTGCGCTGTCCCAGCTCGAGGGCGGCCGCTGCTCGTGCTCCCGCGCCAGCCGCCGCCCCCGGCCCCGCCCCGCCCCGGCCGCCGCTCCTGCTCTCGACGGCGGCCACGGCTCCCGCGCCGGTCGCCGCCACAGCTCTCGCGGCCACTCGACGTCGGCGCCCTCCCCGGCTTGCTCGATGCCGGCCGCATCCCTGGCTCGCTCGACGCTGGCCGCCGCCCTCGCTCCCGCGCCAGTCGTCGCGTCTGCATCGCTCGCTCCATCTGGCCTCGCACAGGGAGGTGATGCGGGAGGAGGTGACGCGAAGGAAACCAGTGCTCGCTCGGTCCGGGCGGGCGGCTGTGTCCGGGCAAATTGTCCGGAGCTCTCCATTCAGCGTCTGAGCAGAATATTTTTTATTAGGCCATCATATCCTTCTTTCGCCCAGCAACCAAACACACCTAAGAATCTGGCGACCAAATCATATCCACCTATATCCTCCCATCCAAACACACCCTTAGCATGACGCCTTCTCCGCTCACTTCCTCACTAGACAGGCTGACACTCCTACTCATTGGGACTAAGGCATCGTCACGCATACCATTTATGATTGTTGCCTCATCGCGCATTGTATTATTCCTCATGGCTAAAAATCACCCCCTCGAGACTAGGTTAAAGAAGTGAGAAAAATGTTAGGTGCCCAAAAATATGAACCGGGTGTATAACCTCGTGGCCATCTCTACCTATGGTGGCTAGAAGATCACGCTAGTCTAGAACTCGAAGGAGAGTATTGGTGGTGTTAGATTTAATTGGATAATTAATCCATTTAAATCAAATAAATTTTAAGGCTCATTATTCTAGGAATTAAAGGTGTTCAATACTTTAAGTTGAACGTGAAAAGTTTTGAGAATGAATTGATTTTGGAATAATAACTAATATCTATTATATCTAATTGATTGCTGGTTCATAGTGGAGTGGTGGAGTATGATGAATGATGCTCTCTCACTTTTCCCATTTAAGTATGTTACTTTCATCTTTATTTTCTCCCATCAAAGAGAATAAATTCGATATCCTACGCCCAGAGAATGAAAAGTTTGTCATTCCGCCTCGATTCTTACTTTGTTTTTTCATCTTGGTGTTTGTGTGCACACGTGGTAGGAGAACAGGCCTCCGAAACCTCCACCCCCTTGATCTTGAACGAAAAGGAGGTGGATCAGGTTTTTAGAGAGCGCATCTTTTTTTATTTTGAGAGAATTTTTGGAGAGTGCATCACGCAGTTGCTCATTGACTCTTGTTGGATGACTACCTTAACTGACAACATCAAACACGAGCAACAAGGAAGGCAGGAAGCAACGGTGACAATGATAGCAACTCTAGATACAGGACCGTCAACGACAATGGAGCTTTTGGTTCATTTTGTGTTGCGCCTGCATCTAATGTCTTGTTCATTTTATCAAATAAAGTTTGGATTTTTTTTACAGTACACTAAATTAGATTAACCATCTATTCTTCTCTAATACTGTAACACCCGAGCTCATTTGAAGCCTGTTAGTAGGATGAGTTTGACCCATATGACCCAGAAGTGGAAATGTAATGGTGGTTTAGTGTCACCTTAAGTTTAGATAGATGAGGACCTGCTTATAAGTCTTGGTGCTCCAACAACCATGGTATCCCCGGGTTAACCCTTTTACATAAATCAAGGATGAAAGTATAAGCTTAAGCGGACTAATGCGGATTTCGGACGCAGGGTGTTACAAATACAAGGGCCGATGTTTCTCTTACTTCCTAGAAGTTAATATATCATTTATTGCCATTCAAATCCTATTAAAGCCAGTTAATACAGTCTAATAAGTAATGCATCAAACTTTCTTTAATTTTTTTACTAAAATTAGTAATATTATTAAACAAAAAACCATTTCTAGTTTTGAATTAAGACTTCAATATCCAAATTATAATTTGAAAAGGATATCTTCAATTTACCATAAATTATAATTCAAGATTATTGAATTATACATGATTTATGTTTACCACAATAGCATGTCGTTTGAGCCTTTATAGGGCCGTTAACGCAAGATTTTGCCATATTGCCGTTGTGAATTATTGCATGATTAAAGACCGAATCGGACAAGAGAAAGGGAATCGGCTGGAGGAAAAGGTTGAAGACAATACGAATTCAGCCGATAGAGTTTGAATCAGACAAGGACTAGAGTCCGATTGGGCCTGGAAGCTTAGAGATAGATTCAGTGTTAATCAAGAGTCTGCGTGAATTAGTTAGCTTTTAACTTAGAGTTTTTTTTTAGGATTTTATATCTAATTAGAGTCCGAATGAAATAGGTTAGTTGCTAGTATGGATCCTTATCTGGTTAGGTTACTTAAATCACGGGATATAAATAGGTGATCCCGTAGCTTTGTAAAATCATCAATCAGATCAACTACTCAATCTCGGTGCATCGCCAACCTTCTCGACCGCGTGAGCTTTTGGTGCGAGGTTTGTTAGTTTCGCAATGTAAGTTCGAGTTCGTCAAATCCGTCGATCGGCTAGAACATGACTGTCTCGATTAAGTTCGATCTCCTGCCTAGCTGGACAACGATTTACTTGAGTTCTTGTTGCTATTTTGATCTATTCATAGCTTGAAGTAGTGGTACGTTCTTGGTCAAGTCCTTGTGAGTTCCTTTATTCGATCTGGTAACATGAATCTGTTCAACTTAATTCTATCTCGGTTTGATCTGATTAATCTAGTTGACTGGGTTTGTGTTATCAGATTGGATCGAGTGCTCGTGAGGGCTTATCGCTGGAGTTCTAGCCAACATTATCCTAAGTAATTCGTCGGTTTATTTATTAAATTTATCGATCTTTATCTTTCCTATAGTAATATCATGCTCGACTGCATACTGTCTCTGTTGGGTCCGATCAATGTATGTTTAGTTCAATCTGGTTACAGTAACTCGTTCAATCGGCTAAGATTAATGAGTAAATTGGTGGATTACGTTGGTCTGATGTCTAATTACCCGTACATTGAAATGCCTTACTGATTTTATGCATGATCACGTTTAGACTTGAACTATCTTAGTTAGGTCAGATCTTCTAGGTCTAGCGTGAGTATATATATGTTTGGTTATTATTGTTCTATGCTGGTAATTGCTATATTAGTCCAATCTATCTTGAATTCTATGTTTAGCTTCCCATCAGCTGCTAATTGTATGTGCGATAAGCCCCAGATCGGTCTGATCAGCCTGTTAGTCTTAAGACTGTCTCGGTTATGTCCGATCTCTTGAGATGAACCGGTTGACTGAGCTATCTGGTATTATATTACTCTTAATTCAGCCGATTGGATATATTTTTGTTCACCATTATGAAATTCTTGTAAAGTCGATCGTCTAGATCATCGGCTAGGGTTCTGGAATAGTATTGGTTATCCGGCCGATAGCGATTTCAGGTTTAACTGTTTTTCATGTTATATCTTGTTAGTTATAGGATCAAACTGACTGGCACCCCAGCAAATCTAAGAATTAGGTCCTACACTGGAGTGATCTTAGAGTAACTCTCACGCCTTCGTGTTTGACACGTTGTTGTTATTTTCAGCGTCAACAAGGGCCAATAAATACAATCTAATTTTTTGTGTGAACTTTTTTTGACATTTATATTTAGTTTTATAATATGGTTTTTTATCAGTTTCAAATCAGATATTTGAAATAACAAAACTCAAGCTAGCTGGTTTCTTACTGTTGTTGCACTTGCACCTTGATGTCTGTATGTTACACTTGCATGGCCGATTAATTAGGAATCATCAAGAACGATAGTTATCGTGGTGATACTAATTAATGGAAGGAGCTAGTATATTTTTATATTATAAAATATATCACGAGAAATCAATGTCTTGGATGTATCGTGGGCTCTTACCTATCTATACGTAAGAATGTAAGATGCAGTATTATAAAAGAGCTCTTAAAGTTTTTGATTGTTTTATTTTTATTCACGTAGATAAACTTGCTTGTTCTTTCTACTTTCCAATGGTGCATGCCTATTTGGTTTGTCTCGCTAAGAGTAATTTGTTTTTATGGTCTATATTATCATAATAATTTCTGTTGTTTATTTATGGTTCAAATCTTATAAAAAATTGCTAATATTTCCAAAAGGCGGTTTGTACTCTCTCGTATAGCTTTTGACTTTCACATTGTCTTGTTGAATGGGTAAACCAAATAGACTGGCATGGTACATGCAAGATAAACATATACCAAGTCTAACTAAAGTACTACATCCGTCCAAAAAGATTTTATCTCTCTTCATTCCACATATATCAATATATAATCAAGACAAACAAATAGCTTTCACTTTTCCAAATCCCAATGTGTTTGTATGTCACTTTCTAAAACTCGAACAAATTTGTCTCATTCCTTTTCAAACTCCAATGCAGTATTACTCTAAAAACATAGTTTTTTAAAAACAAATGAAATAGTAAAAAAATAAAGTCTTGCTAGAACTGAGACAGTACAAAGGCTTGGTTGCATCAGGGGTGTTTTGCTATAGGAAGGTCATCGTGCTACAAGGGCAAGAAACTACTCTGTAATTAATCATGATAAATAATTGCTCCATTTTTGTAGTTTTACTCTCTTTGTCCTAAAATAAAATCATCTTTACCGTTATTGTTTGTCTAAAATAAATTTATTTTTAAGTTATTATTATATTAGAGTTTATAAAAGTAGGGAAATGTCACGCCCGGAGTTTTATCCCAAGCCTAAATTTGTAAAAGAAATCCGTAAATAATAATTGGCTTAATTAACTCAGGAAAAATCCCTCTAAAAGAACTTAATTTAATTAAATCAAGGTTCCAAATCGATTAACATGATTTAAACTCAAATTGAAGAAATATAAAATTTAGCCAAACAAATTAATTTAAAATTCAGCAAAAGTGAGGTTTTCCTTTTTCCCTTCTTTTTCTTTCTTTTTCCCTTCCTTCTCAAATTGGCCCGAGTCCAATTTCCTCCTCCCTCTTTTTCTTTTTCCTTTCTCTTTTCCCCTCTCCCTTCCCGGGCAGGCCCAGCCGAGCCGGCCCACCTCTCCCTCCAGGTCGGCCTTCCCCCCAACCCCCGCGCGCACCCTCCTCCCTCCGCCTGGGCCGCCAGCCGCCGGCCCAGTTCGCTCGCCCCCGCCTCGGCCCAGCGCCCGCGTGCCGCCGAAGTCTGCCTCGCCTCCCTCGTCAGGCCGGACCGAGCCCGCGCCGCGCCACCGCTGACTCCAACTCCTCCGCCGCAACCGTCACCGCCGAATCCGGCTCGTCGCCGACTCGGTCTCCTCCGCAACCGCCGCCCCACCCTAGCCGGCGCCGCTATCCTACAAAACCCCTAGCTCTCCGCCCCGCCGCCACTTTTTGCCTCACCCGTGCACCGCCGCTTCCTCGCCGCCGTCGACCAATCTCGCCGTCGACCGTCGGACGTCGCCGCCTACCCGCGTCACCACCTCCGCCTCGGCTTCGCCGACTTTCCGCTATCTTCACCGCCGACGGTGGGGCACTCGAGCGCCCTCGTCGCCTTCTCACCCTCTCTGCCGTCACGCCCGACCTCGTCGTCCGCACGCCGCCATTCGTGCTTCGGTCGTCGTCGCCTCCGCTCCGTTCACCGTCACCCATCCCTCCCCCTCGCCGACTCGCCGCCACCTCCATCGCCGTCGGTGAGCATCCCTCTTCCTTTCTCCTTCCCCTTTTCCTCTTTGGTCGCCGCCGCGGCACGCGTGTCACCGTCGCACGCGCGCGCCGTTCACTGCCACCGACGCACCGCCCCGGCGCCATCGCCTTCGCCTCGCCGTCGCCGCACGGTCCCCGTGCCGCTGCGGCCGGCGCCCACCTCCACCTCCCGTGCGCCGTCGCCATCGCCCCGGCACCGTGCGATGCCGCCTGTCGCCTTGCGACGCTCGCCGCCATCGCCGTCGTTGCTCCCCAGTCACCGGCCGATGCCGTCGCCGTCATCGCCCTCACGGCGTCGGTCCTCACCATCGCCGCCCGCTCGCTGTCGGCACCCGTCGCTGCCTATCGTCATCGCGCGTCGTCGCCCTGTCACGCGCCGCGGTGCATCGCGCCGCCGTGCGCCGTCGCCGTCGCGCCGTGTCGTCACTGTCGTCGTCGCGCCGTGCGCCGCCGCTGTCGCCGCCCACCGATCGGCGCCGCCGGCTGAGCATCTCCCCTCCCCACTCCCCTGCTCTCTCTCTCTCTGACTGACGGGTCCCACCCGTCGGCCACACCTCCTCTTCCCTCCCTCTCTCCCAACCGACGGGTCCCACCCATCAGCCGTCGGTCGCCCCCTTCCTCTCTCTCCTCCCCGGGACCCACCTGTCATCCACCCGCCACCCCTCTCTCTCACCTACAGGTGGACCCCACCTGTTGGCGCGCCACCTCCCCTCCGCTGACGTCAGCAGCCCCATTAATTGCTGTCACGCCCATAAATTTCTCACACGAATTTTTGAACTTAATTGTGTATTAAAATCCCTGTCCAGGACCAGCCAGGGTACACAAAAAGACAATATTGATTATATAACCATCGTTCTTAGAAATAACTGAAAATAACACTTATTTTAACGAAAATGCAGCGGAAAGAAAGGTAGACTAGCTCCAGCGGGTACAGCTCCAGTCCACAGGCAAAGCTTCGACGGTAGACCAGCTCACTCCTGAGAGTCTTCTCTACCAGACTCAACTTCTAGCTCTGGAGGGGGAAAAAGTTGGGCAAGGCTGAGTACAAACCACCGTACTCAACAAGTAACACGGAAAAGAGGGTAATAAATGATGCATAGGGGTTATCAAGAGCAGGCTAGGGTTAGTTGCAATAAAGCAGCAGTTAAACAAATAACAGAGATTAAAAAGAGTAAAGGTAATTGAATACATTAAAGGATAAGTAAATAAAAGTTGTAAAATACCGCAACACTGTCCAACGTTACACTACGTTGCAACAGGCTCAACCACTACTCAAGTTACACCACGTTGCAGTAGCCCCAAGTGAAAACCAGTTTACCCAAGTTCTTAAAGGTTCACTAATCACAGTGAAGCTGGGAGCTCGCCCGTAACCGTGGGCACGGCTATTCGAATAGTTTATACTTTGATCAGAGGTGTACTACTGTACCCACCAGACACGACTCCACTACACTTGAACGTGCGCCGACATACCACCACGGCATACCGGAAAGGAGACCGTGATAGGACCCGTTACACAACCCTCCCTATTTAATCGTACGACACTTCAGGTTTCACCCCCTCCTTTACACCAAGTCGGGCAGTCCCCTCTTGTGCCTTGGTAGATCCGGAAGCAGGAGAAGCTTTCGTTACACCACGATTGCCCGTCCATACTCCATCACGCCTACCCTTGCCTGGGTACGTCAAATAGTTCGAAGTCGTGCTTCAAATCCCACCTTACCCATTTCGGCATGTGGTTAGCACTTATTTACTTCCAGGGTTTCCCGTGAACCGGTCCTTAATTGCCATGGGCGCGACTCTCAAAACCATGCACCCACAGCCCACCATTATCAATATTTTAGTTGACATTAACCCGAACCGGGTAGTGAATCATTATCTCAGCTATTCAGAACTAAGCATAATTAAATGTGATCACAAGAGCTATTTGTTCTAAGCATGGCTAAGCATTAACCTAGGCCTATCTCTGGTCAAGTTACCCCTGGTCCAGCAATGAATAAAGTTGGCTAAACAACGGCATAATAATAAGGTTTACCCGAAAATAACATAAAGTAAATACTTTAATTAAAACAATGCATATTTGAAATAATAAAGCGGGGAATTTGCAATAATGGGTTCAATATGATCAAGGATGTGTGTCACTTGCCTTGCTCGGGCCCTTGGGGAACTTCGGCGACGATCTCGAAGTAAACCGGCTCTTCGACGGGGTCCGAATCTAAGCGACAAAGCACAAAAATAAATAAAACAGGCACAAACTCAACTAAAACAGCAAAAGAAACTATTTTTAATGGATTCTTGATAATTTTATGAATTTAATGAAATTTGAATGGACCTAAACGGAGACTAGATGAATTACTTATGAATTTTAGAAGTTTTCTGGGTTTTTTAGCTAAACACAAAAGTCCTAAATCAATTATTGCGCAATTAATGGGGCTGCTGACGTCAGCGAGGAGAGAGGAAGCTGACGGCTGACAGGTGGAGACCACCTGTCGGTGAGAGAGAGGGGGAGGGAGAGACTGACACGCGGGTCCCACGGGAGGAGAGAGGAAGGAGGGGCGCGAGGTGACTGACGGGTGGGGCCCACTCGTCAGCGAGAGGGGAACAGAGAGGAGGGGAGCAGAGCGCGGCTCGGGCGGACGGCAGCGGCCGGCGGGAGCTGCGGGTGACGCGGCGGCGGCGGCGCACGGCGACGGCGACGGCGACGCGACGGCGCGACGACGACGACTGGCGTCCGGCGACGGCGCGACGGCGGCGACGGCCGAGGCGGCGACGCACGGGCGCACCCGGCAGAACAGCGGCGACAGCGACTGGCGAGCGGCGACTGGCGAGCGGCGAACGCGGCACGCGCGGGCGCAAGCGACGGCGGCTAGACGTCGGCGATGCGAAGGCGACGACGACCGTAGCGGCCGGCGGCGAGGGCAAGCTTCGCACCCGTCCGGCGACGGCGTGCGACTCGACGGCGGTTGGCCGGGAAGGGGGAGAGAGAGGGGAGGAGGATGGGGATGCTCACCGGCGGCGGTGAGAGCGCGGACGGGTCGGCGAGATCGAGGCGAAGGTGACGACGCGGGTTGGAGCAGGAGATCGGCAACGGCGGCGGAGATCGACGGGCGGCGGCGAAGGGGCAAGACGCGGCGGCGGAGAGGTTGGAGGAGCTGCGGCGGGCGCGAGGCGTCCACCGGCGACGACGAGAGCCCAGGAGAGGTTGGCGACACCGAGGCGGAGACGATGACGTGGCTAGGCGGCGACGACCGGCGAGTGGTGGCGAGATTGCGCGGCGGTGGCGAACGGCGACAGCGCGGCGGCGACTCGAGCGACGACGGAAAGTGAGTGACGGCGCGCGGCGGCTCGGGATTTATAGGGTGGCGGCACCGGCTAGGGCGGGCGGAGGTTGGAGACCGAGTCGGGGACGACGCGGTCTCGGCGGCAGCGGTTGCGGCGGCGGTGGTTGCGATGGCGGCGGCGCGGAGTCGGACTCAGCGCGGGGACGGCACGGCACGGGCTGGCGCGGAGGCGGCGAAACGGTCACTGACAGGTGGGCCCCACCTGTCAGTGGCGCGAGAGAGAGGAGGGAGGCGGCGCGGACTCGCGGGCTAGCGCGGCGCGGCGAGCTGGGCCGAGCGGCGGCCCAGGCGGAGGAAGGAGCGCGCGCGGACGGTGGCCGGCTCGGCTGGGCCGGCCGAGGAGGAGTGGTGGGCCGGCTCGGCTGGGCCGGCCCGGGAAGGAAGAAAAAAGGAAAAAAAGAAAAAGAAAAAGGAAAGAGAAAAGGAGAGGGAGGAAAATTGGACTTCGGCCCAATTTGAGAAGGAAGGGAAAAAGAATGAAAAAAGGAGGGAAAAAGGAAAACCCCACTTTTGCCGAATTTTAAATTAAATTTGATTGGTCGAATTTTATACTTCTGCAATTTGAATTTAAATCCAGTTAATCGATTTGCGAGCCTCGATTTAATTGAATTAGGTTCTTTTAGAGAGATTCTTCCTGAGTTCATTAAGCCAATTGTTATTTACGGATTTCCTTTTTACGGTTTAGGCTTAGGACGAAACTCCGGGCATGACATTAGGTGAAAGGTCTTATCATGGTTTCCGTACTGAGGTATCGTGGTGATACGTTGGGGCATGGTAACATGCTTGGGAGCCATGTCTTGTGGGTAAAGTTGTACACCTCTGCAGAGTAAAACTATTCGAATAGTCGTGCCCGCGGTTATTGGGCGAACTGACAGATTCACTCGGATTAGTTGAACCCCTTTAATAATTTATCAATCTTGGAACTGGTTTGACCCTGCGCAACGTGGTGTCACGTTGGCAGTGGTTTGGTTTTGTCGCAATGTGGTGTAATGTTGGACAAAGGGTTGACCTTGTTGCAGTGTGGTATAACGCTGGACAGTGGTTTGGGCCTGTTGCAACGTGGTGTAACGTTGAACAGCGGATGTTTATTTTTAAATGTTTACTTTACTTTTATTTCAGTCTATTTTATTTACTGTTTTACTAAATTACTGCAGCTTTGTGCAATTTAACCTTAGCCTATCTTTGACACCCTATTGCATTCATTATTCTCCCTCTCTTGGGTGTTATTTGTTTGTACTCAGTCTTGCTTAATTTTTCTCCCACCAGATCAAGTGCCAGAGCCTGAGTCAAAAGGTTGATCCAGAGGGTGAAGTGAGGTTCAGTCCGCCGTCGAGAATGTCTGTGGTGTGGAGCCGTCATCGCCAGCTGAAGCTGAAGATTAGATGGTATAGTTTGTTTTTCCTTTTCCGCTGCATTTCGATAGATAATTGTTTTTATTTGTTTTTAAGTCGTGGAACTGTATATTGATTTGTCATAGTGTGTACGCGGGCTGATGACTAGACCAAGATTTAATACATGCTATTGTTCAGAAATTTGGTGTAAATTTCTGGGCATGACAGGAAAAATGCATGAAAAGTAGATAAAATAAGAGATAATTGCATGAGAATTTAATAAAGTGGAGGATATTCTAGTTTTTTTATTGGTACGTGTAAAACGGGTAAAAAAATAAATTATTTTGGATGAAGAGAGTACATTAGAAGTATAATACTTTTTTCCATCTCAAAATAACTGTTTTTTAGCCTCTCTTGTTTGTCAAAAATAAGTTAATCATTAATGAATCATTATATTAAAGTCTGTGGAAGTAGAAAATAAATATATTGAAATTAGGAAAAAAATATATTAGAATTTGATAAAGTTAGTGGTAGTATAATTTCTTTTTTTTCTTATTATATTAGTGCGTATAGGATATATAAAAATAAAATTATTTTAAACAGATGACTTCCACTCATACATAAAACCTCCATATATATAAGGCATGTTTAGGAGAATTTTAGATTCTGAAAAAACTCATAAACCTAGTTTTGTATTGTTAGTTTATTTTTTAGAATTTATAACTACATATTATCAGAAACCGTAACCGTTTAAAGCAACTTCTAAAAGCTACAGCCGAAAAAAAAAACTTTCCCAAACATATCCATAGCCCCGTAGTGCCCATTTTAACTTTCTACAGGCTCGTTTATTCAAAAGATGGTACTCTCGTACAACTCCTGTTCAAGAGATGAGCAAAAGGGCGCAAATCTCATGATTCAGGAGCACCTGCCAGTCGAGGACAGGCCTAACGGTAGCCACAGTACACACTCTCCCACTACAGTACTCCCCAGACAAAGCGGGGTCCCATGCCCTGAGCTCTGACGCGCCTGCCACGTGGGCCCGCGCTGACAGAACACGCATCAGCGTACACTTCACACTGACAAGTGGTCCCACCTGGATGTGGACCCCACCGGTCAGTGATAATGCCATCTTACCCTTTTGTCTTCACAGCAGGGTTCGCCTTACCGCGTCCTCCACCGGGCCACGGCTTTAGTAAGCCGCGATAACCAAGTTTAAATTTGAGTAGAATTTAAAAAATTTAAATAAATTTAATGAAAAAATATATGTTGGATATGTTGATATATAGTGTAGTTTTTTCAAAGAAATTAATGAAAAAAATGTATTCCCGGCGTAATTAAAAATCATAAACGAGTATTTCGGGAAACAAAATTCAAAAATAGCCTATTGCAAGTAATATTTTATAGGAAGATGGTCAAGAATATATTGTGTTAAGTCATTATTAATTTACACTAGACACTTGTATACATAATGTTGAAATACAAATATACAACGATGGATATATGAAAAATATATATGGAGAAAAATTATACGTGCATCTTTAGTACATACATAATAGTTTTATTTATAATAATGAGTAGTAGGTATAGTTGTGACGTTTATTTGTAATAATGAGTAGTATGTATAGTTGTGACGCAGTAATCAAAATGAAGTTGTCATTACTTGTTATTGGAGTGAATTATTTGGTGAATGGTGATATACCGGTGTATGTTTGTATGTTGCAATATCAAGAATTTAGAAAATATCATGTAAAATTTTTCTTGTTTTCCCTGTAACATGTCCTATTATCATAAATATAATCACAAAATATTTTCCTATTTTTCATGTATCTTTTAGATTTTTTAAAGTTTTTTTGCATTTGACATCACATCCGCGGTCTCCTCATGGTAACCGCGGTTTTGGCTACAAAAACCGCGTGGTAAGACATGGTAACCGCTGTTCTCATGTGTTGTTCCAGCAAGTAGTTACCGCGGTTTTCGTGGCTTACCGCGTGGTAACCGCGGCAAACCGTGCGGTAAGCCGTGAAAACCGCACAAGTTTAAATTCAAATTTTTTGATTCAAGTTTATCACGGTTTTTACAGTTTTTGCGATTAGTATATCCGCGGGAGCGCGATACCGCGCTTTTGATGGCTTGCTCGGTAAGAGGAACCCTGCTTCACAGGCTTTCGTCCGTCCTTTGTTACGGTTTTTCCTTTTCCTTTTCCAAGCGCGTGCTGCCGTTCCATTCCCACCATGCCCTTGGCGTTGCCGACCAAACCACCCACGCCAGGACCACGCGACGCGTCGCCGACGCGTGGGTCCCACCAGTCCCTGGGCCCATAAGCCCGTGACGGGGACAGTATCTCTCACGGTATCTGATGAACCCGTCCGCCTGCTTTTTATCTATCCTGCCGGCGAGGGGACCACGGCGCCACAGTAAAGTGGAATCCGGGCCCACATCACCTGGGCCAAGTACGCGACCCCCGTCTAGCCCCACGCGTGGCACTGCCCCGGCGTCCCCTGAGAAGTCACCGACAGGTGGGTCCCAGAGCGGTGTGTCCCACGGGATAGTTACTGTTGCTCTAGATTTTTCAGTCTCCCGTCACAGCCCCGGCGTTCCGACGTGGGCCACGCGGGAGTGGGAGCCGGCCCCACCTGAAAGCCACGCCATACTTTACCCGCCACTGACATGTGGGCCACCGCATCGGCGGGTCCCTGTTGTCAGTGGCGCGCGGCAGGAAGGGGTTGGTGCGGCCCGCATCCACTTGTCCGTCGGCTGCAGGCCTACGCATCCGGCTGCCATTGGCCGCAGCCCACGGCCTCGTTCTCCACACCGCGGGGCCCGCGGGGGGGCGGGGGTGTGTGGTCCAGCATCTGCGCGGGCGACACGTGTCCTGTCGGGACCGGGCGCCGGGATCACGCCCTCCTCTTCGCGGCATTGTCACTCGCGCCTAATTCTCTACCCGCCCTTTTTCCTCCCCTCCTCCTCTGGGCTCTTCGTTTCAAATAATTACAAACAGGTCTTGCAGATTTAACCTTTCTGTGAGCAGGCCTGCAGGCGTCTGATGCATTGGATTTTACGATGATAAATTTTCAGATTTTTATGACAATGTTATAAACAATGGAAGTAGCTACTCCCTTCGTCTGAGATTATAAGGGATTTTGCAATGGTTGACTAATCATCTTATTCAAAAAATTTAAAGTATTATTTATTTTGTTTATTATTTTTTTTATTATTAAAAGTAGTTTAAGTATTACTTATAAATCTTTATATTTACACTAAATTTTTAAATAAGATGAATAGACAAAAATTATAAGTGAACAGTCAGAATCACATATATAATGGGAAAGATGTAGTAGTACATAACTAAAAATAGAAAGATGGTGCATACATAAATGTTTTGAACAAACATTTAACATTTTAGGAAGCGTGCGTGTAAAAGACGAAAAACAAGCTAAAGAAATGCAGGAATGAACACAACCTTAATCACTTTATAATGGCTTTAGGGAAAAGGAGTGTAAAATGTGGGTCCATTATTTTGCATTTTTCCTTTCCGAGATGAGGTTTTGGTCTTTTTACACACTCCCTCTATTTGATATATTCTAATGTGGTTTAGTTTTGTCCTAGCTAAAATTTCTTTCATTTTCACAAAAACTATGAAAAAATAGCATCTATTATAAACCTGTAAATAAATACTCTAAATTCATATGTTTCATATTATAACATGTTTGGGTTCTAGTTAGATTCATCTATGAATTTATATATCTAGTCATGACTCACGGACTGCTTCGTAAGTCATGATAAAAAATATATCAAATCAACTCTAAATTTTGATTTATGTAGTTGAATAAATTTTTTATTTCAAAATCTTATAATATGCAAAATATTTCCATTTTTCAAAATTTTTAAGTATTTGTTTGAGATTTTCTAGAGTCCATATGAATTTAGAGAGGACAAAAAACTTATTTTGTAGAACAGATGTAACAACATACTTCAAGTGGAATTTAGTGGAACTAGTTTGATGTTATGGATGTTGGTTTATTTTTTTCTATGTACTTGATCAAATTTAGAGAAGATTGACTTGGTATAAAACTAAAATGTCTTACCATTTGAAATGGAGAGATAATATATGAAATAATATCAATCATTTGTTGGTATCTATCTGCAAATATATCAAAACATAGTTAAACATATCATACAGTTGCTCTTATTTTATCGATTCTTACATTATCTAAGCAGGAGCTCAACGTCACGGATTAGCTAGACTATTAGTTTAGTTTGGACATTTCTTGGTAGTTACATATAATAATCCTAGAATGGCCACATTCGACCAAATTCTTGTATGCAGAATCTGTTTCCTTGCAATCCACGATCAATGCTTTATTATTCGTTTGATAATGAGTGTATAATAGCTTGGCAATGGTATTGATCAATAACTTGAACTTGCTTCAGGGGTAAGCTAGCTAATGTGATTCCATTTGAAATGTGTCAAATCTCTTTTTTAGAAAAAGGACAAGCAGTATATGCATATATCTGGCTAAATGGTCAAATGTAATTTCAAGAGCTTGTTTTATGGTAATTGATACATGGATGTGGTTACTAATTTAGTTTAAATCGGGAGTGCTTATATATGCATATATCCCCTTCATAGATTATGATTGATCAAAATACAAGGATCCATATTAGTAGTGTCTAGCATCAAAAGCATTAGTTTTTTTAATATATTATCAACAACCATAAGATTTACATAGCATGAAAGTACGTTCAAATATGAACCCAATGTAACCTATCCATAGCACTAATATTTTAAATACATGATCATTTATTAATCAGCACAGAAAGTATGTGTATTCATATCTTGCTACTAAGTACGGACATGTGCATAGCATGTATAGTTTTGATTTGCTGGGAATATAAATGTTGCATGCAAAAAAGAACATAAAAAAGTAAATACAGGTGGATGCTATAAATGGAAGTTAATTTAGAGTTTTGCATTGATATATAAGGAAAATGATTTACTATTAGATGTGACATTATTAATCGTTTGTCAACTGCACGATTAAATAATCAAGACATTACTTTCCAATGAAGTGGGAAGCCACAGCTGTAGAAGATTAGGGACCCGTTCGGCGGGGAGTTTTGGCGAGCTAGTTCAACTATTTATACGAGGGCGTGAATAATTAAACTTCTCAAACTGTTAAATAATATATTTTTTAAAATAAATTTACATAAAAAATTCTTTAAAAAATCAAATAAATTTATTTTAGGCCTATATTAATTAATACTTACCCACTTCGATTTATATTGGAAGACTTTTTAGTTTTTTTATATTCATGTATATGTTTTGTATGTATGTTTATATACATTAGTATTAATATAAATATAGATAAGTTAGAAAATCTTAAATTATGAAATGATGGAGCAATCAACAATACACTCATCGCGAGCCCAGTTGAAAATTTCAGACAAAGCACACTGCTGAATGGTGCCTACTAGGCTACTAATGCTTTAAAACATACATACACAACCTTGTAAAATCTAGTTATTCCATGTTTCATTTTTATAAGTCTGTTCGAATTGTTTTTGTTGTAAATTGAAACTATTTTCTATTTATAATCTGATGCCTTACCACATTGTTTTAAGAAATTTAAAAAAAACAAGTATTTAATAACAAAACTATCCAGATGAAAGGACTTAACTTTTCCCTCTGAATTTGTAAAGGTACAAAAACGAATGCAGTACATCGTAAAAACATAGAGCTATATGTATTATCAGGCCATGAGTTGGAGGATGAAATTTTTTTTGAGACAGAACTTTTGAATTTCCATTCAATCATTCCGCCCGACACATATCTACAAGCTTTTGAAATTTTATACTAGTACAATGCAAAACTAGGATTTGTTATTTTGTTGGTGAAGGATGATCGAAAAATAAAAGGTTATATAATTAGGTGATAGCTTTTCAAAGATATAAACGATAGAATTAACTATCATAAAGTTAAAAAACTACTTTAGAAGTATGACGGCTCCCCCTCCTAAACCATAGATTTTTTCGTTTTTCGCGTACACGCTTCCAAACTGCTAAATGATGTATTTTTTATAAAGAAATTATTACAAGAAAGTTGCTTTAAAAATCATATTAATCTATTTTACAATTTTTCATAAGTAATAATTAATTAATTATATATTAATCTATTACTACGTTTCCTGCGTCAGATAACTAACACCCCTTCTATATAAACTTCTATATAGACTTTTTTTTTCAAAAAAGAAATCGTTTGTTCAACAAAAGAACGCATCCTAAGGACACATGGCAGTCGGTTTGACTATTTGTTGAGCACAAATGCCATCGTTTAACACCCATGGTGATAATCTCCCTTATTTGCTGAATTGTCGTGCCTAGGCTTTTGGTGATGTAACAAGATTATAGGTTATTTCTATCCTTGGAAAAACAAAATACATGTTTATATTCTCCTCTTACATTCTTATCCTGTCATTTCTTAGCTAGAAGCATGCCTTATAATTTGGAAAAAAGATTAAACATACATGATGGACTTTTAAAATTATTAATATTTGGTGAATACCAACGGTAAATCCCAATAAATGTTAAATTATTGCTAAACCTTACATGCAAATTACACAAAGGACCACTCAAGAAATTATCGATGCCATTGTTTCGTTGAAGTTAAGCATAAACAAAACGGCATATTAATGATTAAAAAATAATATATGGGTAAATATTTTATATATTGTTCTTAGTGATGCAAAAACAAATGTTGAAAATTAAAATACGATGAAAAAAGATCCTACCATCAACTCTAAAATTAACTTTTAAATTTAAAATCTAACTTATAAGCAGCATAGGCATAAGGATAAAAAGGGCTATATCAAATGTAATGGTGATCCACCGATTATATTATATATTGTCTTTCCAACTAATTCTTTATGTATATAAATATTTCAAATAGTCATATATATTTCTTCTGTTTTTCTTCTCTAAAATACAAGTTTGAACAATACTAACATGCGTACAATTCATATTTCTCCGTAGCAACTCATTGGTATTTAGTTCATATGCACAAAATGCACACTATCATTTAATTTCCAAGTAGGCATATATACCATGCAAACCTACCACCGCAAAACACTAAGACTCCTTAGAACAAACAATGCAAAGTTTGGCACGGAGAAGGTTAACAAAAATCACTTACCACCACATAATTAATCATTGCAATCAAGTTGATTAGTGAAAAACAACACTAGTACTAAGCTATTGCCACGACAGCTACCTTTTCTTTGTTTAATGGCGAGGGCCTGAGGCAGACACAAAAAAAAAAAGAGGGGGGGGGGGGGGGGGGCTAGCTCTGAGAAAGATTCTTGTGGAAGCTCTGCTCTGACCATTCTAATTGCACCAGTCCCTGGCCAATAATCAACACATTTAGGTGGTGTTTAGATTGAGAAAATTTTTGGAAAAAGTGTCACATTAAATATTTGACCGGATGTCGGAAGAGGTTTTTGGATACAAACGAAAAAACGAATTTCACGGCTAACCTAGAAACCGCGAGACGAATGTTTTGAACATAATTAAACCGTCATTAGCATATGTTGGTTATTGTAGCACTTATGGCTAATTATGGACTAATTAGGCTCAAAAGATTCATCTCGAGATTTCTCACATAACTGTACAATTAGTTTTTCCTTTTATCTATGTTTAATACTCCATTTAAATGTCTAAAAATTTAATATGATGTTTTTTTTTAAAAAAATTAGGAACTAAACAAGCCTTAGCAAATCCCCCAAGCCGGCCTGCAGCAGCAATCACAAACAGCACGGGTGCCTATATCACCTAACTAACCCCACCTCCTTTTATAAAACATATATGGTCGTCTTTGCTGGTTTCCTCCTAACCACTCTTCCAAATTTACACAATTAAATACCTAACTCTAGATTTTTCCTTCCTCCACGTAGCGCCAATCACTGCTGCGAAGACCGTCAAAAAACGATATACATGTGAAACGAAATTTTGGACGTGAAATTTCTAAGCTGTTCACGGGTACACCAAGCCAATCAACATATTTACAAATAAAGAATAAATTATTAATAAAATTTTTTATATACATGTTCTTAATGATATAAAATAAATGTTGAAAAAATAAGACAACTCTAAATTAATAACTAAAAATTTTAATTTTAGCTTATAAACATAGTCAGATAAAAAAGACGAGTGTGATGGTCTCATTCAGAACGCATGAATTTTAGGCTGTTTTGACGTGAACCAGTTCAATTTCTGGGAACTGGTCATAGTCTCATAGATCACATTACCGATCGAGAATATAGATATTATCGCATGGTTCATGGTTGTTTGCGTCCGAAATCGATCGTTTTCTTGGGGGCACTTTTAATTCGACGTTGGTGGCACTACTAACCTTGTTTTGGTTTGGACACAGAAAATTACATGAGGTAAGGTCCTTTTCTCCCATTACAACATCATCATTATTATTAGCACACGATGGACTTACCATTTTCCCAGTAGGCATAAAACTATGTTTACTATACAAACAAGTACAGTCACCAAACAGGGTTATTTTATCAGAGGCTTTGCACCCATGCTCACCATAGATTGACAGTGAGAGGTTAGTATTAGAGAGCATAGAGAGAGAGGGAGAGATGGTGTAGTACAATTCTAGAGAGAGAATGGGAAGGAGAGCATGGATGTGTTAGCATTCTCTCTCTAGGTAGGATAGAGAGTAGTACTAGTAGTATAGAAGAAGAGGGAAGCGAAGGAGGCAGGCGTCTCTTTCCCCGCTCCGCTTGGCTTTTTGCCTACCCTCCTCCTCCTCCTCCTCCTGCTACTAGTAGTAGGAGCTATAGGTAGCTAGCCCTACTGCTCCGTAGGCGACGCCGCTGGACGGGGGGTGTTCGCCGGAGCACGTCCATCCACGAGGCGGAGGGGGGCATGGCGTTCCATGGCCACCTCCCGCACGAGATGTCCATGCATGCGCTCGGCGCGGACGACGCGGCGGCGGCGGCGGCGGCGGCGGCAGCGGCGGGTGGGGTTGGGGGAGGCGGGGCCCCGGCGTGGATGAGGTACAACGACGGGAGCTTCCTGCACCTGCAGACGACGTCGGACTCGTCGGCGTCGCCGTCTGCCGCCGCCGCTGCGGCTGCCGCCGTGGCGGCGGCGGCGGCGGCCGGGGTGCAGCAGTGGATGGGGGGAGGCGGCGAGGACGCGGTGGCCGCGATGGGCGGCGCCGGGGAGGCGGACGCGGGCGGCGCGGCGCGGTGCAAGGCGGAGATACTGGGGCACCCGCTGTACGAGCAGCTGCTGTCGGCGCACGTGGCGTGCCTCCGCATCGCCACCCCGGTCGACCAGCTCCCCCGCATCGACGCGCAGCTCGCGCAGTCGCAGGGCGTCGTCGCCAAGTACTCCGGCCTCGCCACCGCCGGGGACGATGGCCGCGAGCTCGACCAGTTCATGGTGAGCACACCACACACACCTGCCTCCTCTCTCTCTTCTCTCTCTCTCGTCACGCGCACACCCTCCGCTGGTTGTTCGGATTGCCTTGGGATTGGTGGTTCCGCAGGATTAATTAGGGGGATTTGGTTGCTTAATTTAGCTTAATTTAATCGCCTCGAAAAGGCCTATGCGAGCTCTTCTTTATCATTACGGGGTGAAAGGCTAAAAGCTATGCGTCCTCGATTGCGTTTTTCTTATTCTGCAAACTTGTTTATTTCTTCTTCTTCTCTCCCATGTTTGCTTTCGTTTTCGTAGGGTTTATTGTCAGATTTGGTTGATGCAATTCAAAACGGATTTTGAATTTGAAAAATCACGAAGGTTTGTGTACTTGTTGCTCTTTTTCCCCTAACGGTTTGCTATCAATCATGGAACAGAAATCAACCGGATCCATGCGCTTCTATTGCTTATCTTTTTCTTTTTCTTCGATTTTTTCCGTACCCTTTTGCTCTGTTCTGTTCTTGAGGCAGTGTAATTTGATAATATAACTTTGTTTCTTTTTTACTATTTTTGGTCTATACTAATAACAAATAATCTGGTTTTTATTGGTTGGCTTCTAGCTTTCGCAATTCCGTGTGCTTAGCAGCAATCAAGTAGGGTTTTGACTGTATCTTGCTTGGGTCTACGATTTTCATGGAAACAATCAAGCAATCTTTCAGATAAGTTGGTGAGAGAAGTGACGTAGAGACTCCCCTACCTGAATCCACGCTAAACGGATCACGTTTTCAGTTGCTATTTATTTTTTTCACCGATTTGGATCTGTTTCCTTCCTGTTGCCTGAGTGCTGTGGAGGTCACAACGCAGAGACGATCCCAGAGGAGGCGCCATCGGCCACCATGGCCAGGGTTCGCGTTACCGCGGTTACCGTCACAGTTACCGCGTCTCCCGCTGAGGCACGGTTTCGGTAAGCCGTGGTAACCGAGTTTAAATTTAAAGAGAATTTAAAAAATTTAAGGAAATTTAATGAAAAAATATATGTTGTATATGTTGATATATATTGTAGTTTTGTCAAAAAAATTAATGAAAAAAATGTATTTCGGCATAATTAAAAATCATAAACGAGTATTTCGGAAAACAAAATTAAAAAATAGCCTTTTGCAAGTAATATTTTATAGTAAGATGGTCAAGAATATATTATGTTGAGTCATTATTAATTTACACTAGACACTTGGATACATAATGTTGAAATACAAATATACAACGATGGATATATAAAAATATATATAGAGAAAAATTATACGTGCATCTTAGTACATACATAATAGTTTTATTTGTAATAACGAGTAGTAGGTATAGTTGTGACGCAGTAATCAAAATGAAGTTGTCGTTACTTGTTATTGGAGTGAATTATTTGGTGAAGGGTGATATGCCGGTGTATGTTTGTATCTTGTAATATCAAGAATTTAGAAAATGTCATGTGAAATTTTCTTGTTTTCCCTATAACATGTCCTATTATCATAAATATAATCACAAAATATTTTCCTATTTTTCATGATTTTTTAAAGTTTTTTATTTGACATCACATCCGCGGTCTCCTCGCGGTAACCGCGGTTTTGGCTACAAAAACCGCGCGGTAAGCCGTGGTAACCGCTGCTCTCATGTGTTGTTCCAGCAAGTAGTTACCGTGGTTTTCGCGGCTTAACGCGTGGTAACCGCGGCAAACCACGCGGTAAGCCGCAAAAACCGCACGAGTTTAAATTCAAATTTTTTAGATTCAAATTCATCACGGTTTTTATGGTTTTTGTGGTTACCGTGCGGGATCCGTGAGAGCGCGGTACCGCGGTTTTGGCGGCTTGCTCGGTAAGGGGAACCCTGACCATGGCTCCCCACTCCTCCTATGCTGTTTGACCACCCTGCCATTTCCTGTTCCTGTTTCCAAAGCTTGGCTGGTCTCTCCTCTCTCTCTCTCTGCAGTTTCGACATGGGAAGGGAGGGGTGTACAGTATGTGTGTGCATCTTGACCGCCATAAATGGTGCAGGGGACTTGCCATTTCCTGTTGTGAGTGGTGGTGCCATGGGGGCGGCAAAAGAAGGATTGTGGGTGGGCTTGGTTGAGATGTTTCACCATTGTACCCCTAGGGCATTTTGCATTTTAGGTCCACCAGTTTGTGCTTTGCTCCCCTCCTTTTCGCAATTTTTTTGTTTTGAGGAGAGATATATTTGTGTGTTGAGAAAGAAAATATAATATAAACGGGGAAAGAAGGCTAATAACATATATAGTTATTGCAGTTTCTCATTCCTTGTCTCTGATTAAATGCTTTGGAAGAGGTAAGATGGGTGTGTCATGCATTTATATATGGAGGGATCTATGGTCCTTTCTCATTGAATTTTTCTTAATTTGAGCTTTTATTAATCTGTTCTTAGTTCGTGAAGTGAGCTATGGGCAAATACTATGAAAAAGACTTGAGTACAGTTTCTAGGACATCTTTCGTTTACTATCTCCTTTTGCCTGTGCATTGTTGGCTGCAAATGCATGCTATTCTGTCGCCTTGGCAATCAGTCAAGGTATGGTCCAGTCCCAACGTATTTCAAAATGTGAATTATAAATGATCGTTGATTTCAGCAGCGCTGATAATAATGTAGTAAGACCCAGCATCATTTCATTTCATTTAATTTTGATATTGTTTCCCTCTGTTGGGTCTACTCACACGAATACAACGTGGTAGTGTTTGATTGAGCAGGCCGGAGTATATTATTGTAGGAATGGATACGGTGGAACTTAACTTCTTCTTTTTTTTTTTTTGGGTATGTACCAAACACGTTTCTCATATTTTGAGTGAAGAGGCAAATAGAACGGCTAGACACCGAGAATGGCCATGCACGTGACATTTACAATATTGTTTTTGTGTCTAATGTTGTTTTGTGAAAAGAAGTACTTGTTGCTCTTGAATAAATGATGCGTACCTATCCAAGCATGGGCAGCACCGTCCTTATAGTACCAATTTGCACTGAAAGACTCATGGTATCCAGGGTTTCCCAAGCCATTGGTTACCATGCAAATTATCGTGGTAACCAGGCTTTGCTGTTAGGGTGCGGTAACGAAAACCATAAGGTATAACGACTAAGCTTAGAAATTTTTGTGTGGGTAAATTTTGGTTGAATTTCTTTAGTGACCACAGGGCAGGGGTTATTGCTTCCCCGTCGGTACGGGAAGCTCTGATGGTATGTACATTTTGGACCATATATGCAATTATATATCCTTGAGGGCTTTAAAATGCTGGCTCATGCAGCCATGGTACTTGACGCCTTCACGTGCTGTTTTGTACTTCTGTCTAGACCACCCCTTGTAGCTTGAATTCGCACACTTGCACAGGACCAGAGCACAAATACATATGCCAAGAATGGTCCAAAGTGCTCTCTGTTATCTCCTTTTTGTCCACTTATAGTGCAGGTCTTTGCTCGTATCAAGGTCCATACGAGTCCAGAACTACGATGCAGTATAATCTCGGTCCCATCTAATTATAAGCAACTAAGGATTCACCCTTTTTAAATTTTCCTAGGATAGAAAACACAAGAAAGATGTCATTATTGATTTGGTGGTCCTGGTCAGTTTCTTGATTCTTTGGTCATGTCCTGGCTGGTATGCTGGACCTTGTAATAATAAGTAGCAGCCATAAAGCATCATTATGCTTCAGGTAGCTTCGCCTAAGCTAGCAACAGCACCAACGCACTACTGATGCTGGGACCATACATCTTTCCAATTTGGCCCTTCACTTGCCTTACAGCTAATTAACTTGGTGTGATACTGACAAGCTCAATGAATGTCACAACCTTGAATTTTACAGATCAGAGCATGCTTGCCTGCCATACAAATCGTGCAACACTAGCAGTATTTTGGTTTTTGATCATTTTTTTTTTTGCAATGTTCGATCAATCTGTACTTTTTTTTTTTGACATCCCACCATGTAATATCTTCTCTTTAGCATCTCCTATTCTCCATTGCCTTTGTGCTTTGCTGCTATTTATGATTTTTTTGTGCGTAGTTCTTTCAACACACATTTTTAAAGATTCTCCCAACATACTTGAGCAGTACATTTTTTTGAGTTCATCACTACATATTAGTAACCTGCACTTGTTTCTTTTGTTAGACGCACTACGTCTTGCTACTATGTTCATTTAAAGAGCAGCTACAGCAGCATGTACGCGTTCATGCTATGGAAGCAGTAATGGCGTGTTGGGAACTTGAACAAAACTTACAAAGTTTGACAGGTATCACCTTTCTTTTAAGTCTTTCAATTTTCATAATTTACAGAAGTAAAATTTTTGATTGTGAAAAAAAATCTAACTTCTATTGGTAATGCAATTATAATAAAAATTAACTAAGGACGTGGAGATGGCATACTGTTCGAGGCTTCGAGCATATATTTATTCCTTGCTCTTGTTTACTTTGGTATGATATGGGGTAAACATACAGTGTATTATAGCGGTTAGCACGCTATTACACTCATAAGGTTGTAATTGTACATACTACGACTTGTTGTCTTGCTGCCTTGTTTTAGTTGTCTTTATGGTCAGTTTGCTTCTCACGATCAGAGCTTCTTGTCTAGCATGTATGTAATTTCATATTTAACAAAAGTTAACTGAGTGGAGGGCTACAATTTCTGATCTAAATTTTTGAAATTTTCGGCTTTCCACTGGGTTTCTGTATGATGTCCATCTGGTAAAAAAAGTTCAATTTAGCAAAAAAAAGGGTCAAATTTCATTTGAGATTAGTGAAATAATATCACAATTTATGTATTCTGAAATGTTTATGCATTCTGAAATAGTGATCCCTAATTAGTATTTGCCAAGTGTCTTTGGTAGACTGGTAGGGGAACAAAATAATCGAAGCAAATATGATAAACTGGAAATGCATGGACAGGTGCTTCGCCCGGTGAAGGCACGGGGGCAACCATGTCAGACGGTGAAGACGATCAGGCA